>NC_134485.1:90597808-90699503 GCF_040206685.1 Ascaphus truei
AAAAACAGGCGGGTCATGGAGGCTGCTATGGACTGTAGAGCATGAAGCAAGGTAGTGCCCAGTATTCCCACTAGTGCCAATTCACAGGACTAATTTTCCTTTAACTGGGAAGGTTGCCAATACACCTTCTGCAAGAATATCTGCACTCGCCCACCATATGTCATGCAATGGTGTCCAGGGACCTGGCTACTATAACACTGTCTGCTAAAGTGTTTCGTTATAGTGATGATGTGATGCTTACTGGGACTATGGAGCTGGTGGGAGCAGACCCCATAAATACCCATATGGTTGATAGAGGCTGGACACATTAGTTTTTAGTATTCTGGGATAGTCACTGTCTCATCACCTTTGTTTACATCGTCCCCCCTTTTTTGTCCTTTTATTTTATGCACACAGATCGAAAGTGTATATTTACATCCGGACGATCATCACCTCCATCACCAAGGGATACCAGACGCTACAGCAGTGACACAAAACATTGAGGAGGGTGTGGGATCAGATGACCCAGATGCCACCAATCGGAGCCATGAAGTGAGATGACGTCATGGAAATCGGGAGATCAAGAGGCATGACACGCAGCACTAAGGAACCGTGACATGCAGCGCCAGGAGGATGCGTTCCAGGATATGACGATGCTGCGTTCCACAACCAGAGATGGATGATGACGTCGGGGATCATTCACGTGACATTGCGGACATAGGATCATTTTACTGGAGGTTCTATGGGACACTATGTAAATTAGATAGGAAGGGCTCTCTTCACATCATATAGGACGTCACTTCTGGATGATGAGGAGGTAGCACTACACTCATGTGTTATAGTTAGATTGATTGAACAGTGAGCATTTTGGGTATAAGGGGCCATTTGGGATTTGGTCATTAAGCCACTTGCACTTGAGAGACCATTGCGGTCGAAACATTGTGTTAACTTAATAAATTCATTTGTTATTTTTCAAATCCGTGTGCCCTGTCTTCCATCTTTCATCTTGTACTCTAGGATTTGATGCAACTTTTCATTCATTGACGGGAGCACCAGTAATTGTATCACATTTTTATTTGGTGTGCAGCACTTATCCATATACGCATTGGCACAAAAGACTACCACGCATAAATGGAAATGGTACCTTCAAGAGAGGGATCCAAGCTGGGGAGCCAAATAAGCTATCTCAATAAATGGCCAGACTGGTAACTTATGAAAGTCTGAAAGAGGTACAGGGGATAGTGGTACCTATAATTGACCCCTCCCCTGTGTCATAAGTCAAGCCATTTGAGCAGCTGTCAGAAGATGGTAAAAGCAGTGACTGGTTCACCAATGGATCCGCTGTAGTAACATACAGTACCAAGGGTGGCACTGAGTAGCCACAGCCTATAACCCAGATATGGATGCCATTCTCCAAGAAGAAGGGACGGGTGAATCAAGCCAGTAGGTAGAACTCAAAGCGATTGTAATGATACTGGAGGAAACTGAAGGACATGCACACCTTTACACAGACAGCTGTGCCTGCTATAAAGCCTGTATCAACTGGTTGCCCACATGGAAAGTGAATCAATGGTCTATTCAAGGCAAGCCGGTGTAGGACAGACCAGCGATGTAGGAATATGTCTGAACACAAGCACAGACTCAAGAAGTCTCCATGGGGCATGTCAGTATCTATGCAAAAAATAAATTCAATGAAGAAGCGAATAAATTGGCTAAAGCACTGCCCACCAAAGCCACAGATCCAGTTCTGTATAATCTGGTCCACTGGGCACATGAAATAGACGGCTATAGTGGAAGGAAAGCTTAATATAAATGGGCAATGGCCAGAGGGCTCCTTTTTACCTGGGACCTGGTCACCGCTGTCAGAAATTAAGAAATGAGAGAAAAAGTTTACTGGGACATTAAGACATGGAGATGGACCAGGAGCTACCCTGAAAACTCAGCAACAGATGGTCCTAGCCTATGGGATACCCAAAGATCAATCAATGGAATCAATCAGATCAGTGTACACACTACACTGGATCCATGGTCCAGGCATGGGCAAAAAACAGTGGAGTTCAATGGACTATGCATATTCCTTACCACCCACAGGCAGTGGGTCTAACTGAATGCAGTAATGGGTTTCTGGAAAGGCCGGTGAAAGCACTCACATCATCGCACACCCTCAGGGGGTGGATGACAGGGGACGAGACTGACACCCATCAGTGATAAGTACAGCTGACTGGCACAAATATAGACCGACATATTGAGGCTTGGTATAGTCAATATTGTCAGCCTAGCTCCCATTCGCATACAGGTGGATTCGGGGGACCCAGAGTTGCAGCAGGGTACTAAAGTTTGGGTTCTGGACCCATATGAGACTAAGAAGAAAAGGCAGGGGGAGGTTAGTGCAGCAGAACAGGAAAGTACCGTATAATGTTCATATATTGGGAAAATAGGCCTGTGTATTAACCCTCTTACAGCTTAATATCTATTGCTTACTTTTTCTTTAACTGTTACAGATTGTGATTCCAGATCTAGCAGCTGCTATGTGATCGACCAGCACCTTTGTGACAACATGCCAGCAACTAACCAACAGATTGCTGAATCTGCAGAGCCATTTCGAAATGGATACCTGTTCATAGCTGCTTAACAAAACAGCGACATTTTAGACTAATGTTACTGTGATCAATGTCACTAGATACTTAGCATTGATAAATATACCCAGCAAGGGGGCTTTATGCTTTAATGATACAGAAATTGGGGTAAGAAGATATTGCGGAGTGGTTTGTTTGGTTGGGGGAGATGTGATATAGGAGCCTGCAAATCCTTATTATGAAAGTACTAGGAGTTTTATTATGCATGCTAAATTGAAAATGGCTTACTAAGCCAATATAGACCAGACCAGTCCTGTATATGTGGGATAGGTTGAATGAACCCAATAGGTGTATTGTAACAGAAATGAAGTATGTTTCTGTCTCTGATGGTTCATGCTTGCAAACATTTAGTCTAAGTTTTTGTTTTATTAACTGCTTTAGTAGAGCCTAAGCCTCAGAAACAACAGGTCTAATGTAATGAGAATATAGTTTTGTTGTGTTTCTGATGGCCAAGCAGCATGATGGGTTAATTTGGTCTCTTAACAAAATGTCTAATGTGCTGAAATCTAGTTGCTTGTGCTGTGATGGAAAATAACTGCTGAAATAGTGTTATGATAAGCGGGAGTATTGCTGTACTCCCCCGGTTTTCTCCAGCTGGGATGTTGACTAAATGCCTGACTGTGTTCCCTAATACATTTGTCCAGCACAGAAATGTACAGTGGCGACACAGTTTATTCTAATGCGGTTAGAGCCGCAAGCCGCGAGGTTTCCAGGCTTTGTTATTAAATTCCCTCAGCGTGCCGCGCGTCACCGATGCGCGGTCACGCTTCATCGGGAGCTTGCGCGCACGGCGTGCGTGCCCAGGGCTCCCCGAAGGGAGCCCTGGTGTCCCGAGATGTGGGGGATGGCGGTGGGGGGCTCCGGGGGACCCGGAGAGGGGAGCGGGATGCCTCGATCGGAGGACCGATCCTCCGAGGGCTCCGGCGCGTGTGCGGGACAACCCGGCGCACGCCCGGTATCTGTCGCAGTCGACACCGGGCAAATGTTATAATAAACTCGGCTGCGACAGTACCAGACCTTCAATTGTGGTTGAGACTGAAGGTGTACTCAGCTCTTTGCACAGTACAAATGTGATCACAGGAATTTACAACTATCAGGCATACATCTTAACTGATGTGGAGGGTCCCCTGGTTGATGTAAGTGATATCCTGAGTGCCATAGAATGCTGATGAATATCCAAAACTAAGTAACCAATAAATTGTATTTACTAATGACAGCTGGTGTTGGTATTATTCATGTGTGCACTCGTGGCTGAAATCGACAACCCAATTCTATCTCTTGAATAAGTAATTTTATTGTCAGAACAGAGCTCCTTCTGTAAATGTGTATTCTGCCAAAGTAACATGATTGTAACTGTGAGCATCCTTGTCTAGAATATGTAGGTTTATCATGGCTTGTGTTTGGTTATGTTTACATTCACAGCTACCCATATCCTCTGCTTTTAGTCCACTGAACCACCACACTGCTGCTCCCTCAGTTGTATTTTCAGATAATTGAGACACATCTTCTCCTAACAGTGTCTCATTCTGGTATCCCATTAAACCATTGTGATATCATGTAAATCCTTCCTGATATTCTCAGTAGCATAATATCTTTATATCTTCCTCGCTCCATATTACATTTAATGAGATATTGTGGAAGTCAATTTCCCAAACTTCCCCTAGAACATGAGGACTGAGAAACCTCTCATTAGTTTTTACAGACACTTCTACTTTCAAACATGTCTCATAAAACCTGGTACTTGTTATTAGGTGCCATTTGAATATGCATATTAAAATGAAAAACCACATAATACTCGTGTCCATTATATCTGTCATTGTCATTAAAGGGGGGGGGCATTATCTGAATGGTATTGGAAGGTTCACTTCACATGATACAGGTTGGTTTTGTAGTCCACATTTTCGCTTGCCTGGGCTTCCGGTTTGGTCTTTCATCTTTGGTACAATCTCGTAAAGTGGTCCCTTCATCTTTAGAAGAAGTGGTTGCTGTTTCTTTCTTCTAGTAGTCGGCATTTTCTCCAAAGAGTCTCTGATACTAGGGATACAAGGATACCAGAGGATCTGTTTAAGATATACGCACAGCTGTGTGGAGAAAGTCTTGGGGTCCCATATAGGAATCCCTTCAAGGTATCTGCATCCATCCTGCATCTGGAGAGATAAAGATCAATCCTCAGCAGTAGTATTCTTCTGTTCACCCTTCCCTGTACCTTTGTATAATTTGCATTGATCCATGTGTACTGTAATGTAGTTGTGATTCCTTTCTTTGACCTACATGACCTTGGATTCTATGTTACAAGTTTTTGCCCTGTAATAATGGTATTGTAATATTTAGAAAGGACCTTCCCAATTTGCTATTGACCTTCCTTTCTGAATGTCTTTACCATTACTAATCCTCCCTGTCAGGAATCCACTCCTGGCTTTGGCTGGAGCCCATCCATCCAGAGCTTTGCAGGTTCCAGACAATCTATTCCCTGCTTCTGCAATCACCTGCCTCCTGCTGCCTCCTGTGCAGCTCCGGCCTGATTGGCCTCCTGTGCTATTTAGTGCCTGCCCCGCCCTCAGGAAGTTGCTGGACATAGACTTTGCAATCCAAGTTGCAAGTGACTGTGCTTGTCACAGACTCCTTGTTTGGCCTGCTAGGCCTCCTTGTGCCTGGTATCCTGCTTCCAGTCCCCTGCTTCACAAGGCCTTCTAGCTTAGCAGCCCGGGTGCTGCTTCCCTTGTTCCTGGCAGACTTTGCCGCCGCGCTGAAGCGGCTACGCTGGTGTCCCCAGTGTTTCCTGTCGCGTGTCTGCACCCCTGGATCCTGTGGCCTTCATGTTGGCAGTTCCTGTTCCCAGTGGTCTCCACCACTGTCGGCTGTACCCAGCTAGGTTGTGCCATTTTGTGCTGAAGCACTGGATTCTGCAGTTCCTGTTCCTAGTGGTCTCCACCACTCTTGGCTGTACCCAGCTAGGGGGTGTCGTTCTGTGCTGTAGCACTGGATTCTGCAGTTCCTGTTCCTATCCCTGAAGCACCTTCACCCAAGATTTCCTGTTGATGACCTCGGCTTGTTTCCTGTTACGCCTGTATGCCCGCAGACCTGGCTATACCCCAGTACTGAGGTGGGAATGGTATGATACCACACACCCACAGCAGTGGGAGCAAGCCCGGAGTGGGGTATGGCGTTGCTGGGCCTGTTGGAAGAGTTGTTAGTTATACTTGCAACGCTTGGGGATGTCCGTAGGAGTAGTCATGTCCATTTGCCAATGTCCAGGAGTCCAGAGGTTAGAATCGCCAGAGTATAAGCCAGGTCCTAGGAAGCCAGAGGTAAGCGAAGTAGTATGCGTAGCAGGGTTCAAGGGATACCAGAGAGCAAAGTAGTCCAGGACAAGCAGGGGTCAAAGCCAGGGAAATCCAAGATAACACAGGAGCAGGAAACAACAGGAACACAGAGGGAGCACAGTATAGGTCAGGTACACACAGGGAAACAGGAACTATGCAGAGCGAGGAAGAAGTGGGCAGACAGGGGTTATAAAGGATGGCATACCAAAAGGAGAGAGGGGAGGAGTAGAGAGAGAAGTGGGAGATGACAGGGATAGGACAGGGAGAGAAGAGGAGGAGACAGAAGGGGCAGTCAGGGGAATGGCCTGGAGGGCTTGGGAGGCGGAGACATGGGGAACAGGATAAGAAGAGCATGTGTGCGCACCCTCTGTAAGCTGGGGATGCGCGCGCACAGGTTGCAACACAGAGAGGGACCGCACGGAGCAAGGGAAGGATGCAAGAGGAGCACGAAGCCCAGAGAAGGGGAACGTGCGCGTGACCTGCGACCGCGAGACGGCATGCAGAGGCAGGGAGGAGGGAGCAGGTGGATCAGGGAGACCAGCGGAGGAGCGTGTGCGCGTGCCCATCGTGGGCTGAGGGAGCGCACGCACCGGTCGCGTCACCAGGCGCGCGGAACGCCGTGCCACGGGCACCACGGAGGGAAGAGGAAACGGGACGGATGCCATCACGGGGGAAGGTAATACGGGCACCGTGGGAGAGAGGGAGCGGGGAGGATCATAGGAGGGACTGAGGGACCGTGTGGGTATGCGAGACCTGCGGGGAATGCGCTGCGGCAAGGGGAGAGAGGTGGAAAGCAAAGCAGAGGAGTGGGAAGGAATAGAAGGGGCAACAGTAGATGGGAGAGAGGGACAAGGAGGGGAAGGGATCTCCTGAGTCATCACATTTCCTCGACCACAGCTCCTGTGCCACCTGCCTTGACCCCTGCCCGGATAACGTTAACCCTACTTTCTCCAATCCTGACCTGGCTATGTCTGATTACGGAATCCGCACTCCGGGCCTGACTCCGTGGCTTAAGGTCGGTGCTTATACATCCCCACCTCAGCCCTGCGGTCCGGTACCAGTTTGTGGCAAACACGTACGTTACACTCCCACAACAAACTTTTCGGAGACATCTTAGTCACCTGTCACAGATTTAGCAAAGTTTTTGCAGCAAAAGAAAGGCAAAGCCCCAAGATATGCTTACGTGCCTCAGAAGGTTTAGGAGCCAAGATGACTTGCTCTCCTTTCCCTCACCACGAGTGATTCAAATTTCACACGCCAATGTGGGAGGCAATGGTGTGGACTGGGGAGGGAGGGGTAGATTTGATTGGGTGCTGGGTATTTAAACCCTGCACTCATTTTCTTTTTGAGAAAGGGTCAGAACGTATAGTGAGGAGCATTGGGAACTCAATGCTGGGTTTTGCTTTTTTGGGGGACCGTTTCCTTACAAAACATCAAGAGCAAGGGCCTAATTTAATTAATTACATACATGTAATAAAGACCACACAAGAATATGGATGGTCAGCATGGTGGGATTATGACGAGCGTTTTAGGCAGAGGTGGCAGGGAAATTCAATCTTTGGTTTGGAGAAAAAAGAGATGGATTTTTGGATGGATCAAGTGGGGCAAGGGAAGCAAGCCCCCTTTTCCCAGAACTCAACCACTGAACAAGGGCAGAAAGGGGGAATGCTGGATGTTTAATTACAAACACTGCGGGCTTAGGGAGGGTTGCAAGTTTATACATGTATGCAGTCAGTGTTGGGGTAACCACCCTGTAAGAGACGTGTTCAAAGGTACATATAATGGAGACCGATTGGGGTGAAATTATATCTTGGCTTTATTAAGCCTGTTCCTTAATGCAGGCAAAATATACAAAAACACAAAATAACAAACGCTTATCCCTGTGTAAAGGCTAATTTACTTCCCCAGTCCTTTCTCCAAGGCTGGAGGGATAATCCCATTACCACCGTATTCCCTAAAGTCTCAAGAGATACCTTAAAGCAGGTGGCCCTTCATGTAAGTCTCTGGTAGGTTCCTGGGTCCCCTGTGTCCAAGAATATAGGTCTCTGGGTGTCTTGATCTATGCAAAGCCTTTCTGTTCAAGACTCTGTGTGCAGGCTTCTCTGCTTTCCTGTGTCAGCTCCAAATGTCAGCTCAGGAAATCTGTCTGTCCTTCCTTGGTTCAGCCCCCCCCTTCCCCCCAATGGTGAGACTAAGGAATCCTTCTCTTCCTGTCTCAGAACAGACTATTTCACAGAGCTGTGATTAGCAGGTGGGTTGATTGCACCAGCAATCAACCAGCACACTGCTGGATTAGAGGCAAGCCTGTTTAACAGGGATAAGACCCTGTTACACACCCAATAACAAAATGCTACAAAGCCCCAGGCAACACCAACCAGGGGAGATGAAATGCCCCTTACAAAGGCCCCAACACCCACTCCCATTCTTCCGTGAAGGCATCCACAGGAACCCAACCAGGTCTTTGAATTGCTAGGACCTTTTTCCTATGCATCCCTGTACCCCATACAGCTTAATTGTGAATATCTATAATCCATCCCCACTTATCATATCTGCACCTAGAAGAGTACAAAGTATTGGGGCCCTCAACAGGGGAACAGTAATTTTTATTTCTAGTAACAACATTTCAACAGTGGGGCATAAACTAGCAATTGTTTGTAGACTATTAAAACTGAACAATATTGTTGTTTTGTCCAAGACCGGGACTTTATTGAAAGTCCTGTTGTTGAGCAAGATGCTCCACTATCCAGTAGTATGGTTTCCCTATACCCCTCTATCACTATGTGAAGGTAAGGCCTTCCTTCATCTGCTAAAGAGATTATAGTAACAAACTAGTGGCAGAAGGAACACACCTCTATGCTGATGTTTCTAAAGTTGGACTCGTGTACCATCACCGCCCACCATGGCTGCTTAAGCTTGTTTAGCTGGAGCAAAGGATTTTTGAATTGAGGAGAGCGTGGTGAAGCTGTAGGGAATAGCCCTCTATTCTGCTGAGAATAACACCCTTCTCATGCCCTTTACTGGGTGTGGAGTGAATGTTATCCTTAGGATCATCCCCTTATTGTATCTCCTGCATCCTTTGTCTACAATCCCTTTTCATATGACCGGGCTTTGTGCAAAAATAACAGGTAAAAGGCGCTCTGAGAGGAATTCTTAGAATCTCACCGGTCACGAAGGCTTCCTCTTCAACATCCCCTGCCCCTATGGTCCTGGTCACGTGAATTCTATTGAACCGGTTCCCCATAGGAAATCAACTGTTGTAGTGCAACTGCACCTCTCTTTTAATCTACTCCTGTAGTCACTAGAATGTTGCCAGCTGCTGATACATCAGGTGCTCCTGCGGCCATAACCCTTGTAGCTTCATCAAATCCCAGCACTTTCTGCAGGAATTCAATGATACATTGTTTGTTATCCTCCTCAGACAGTTTAAGTTGTTCCTTTCCCATAATTCATCTGCAAGCATTTTCCCAACTAGTAACAGTAGCTTCTAAATCATCATGTGGGGAGATTTGGAAAGTGTCAAGGGCTGTGTCCCAGCAGGGGTACACCTGTTGCTGCCTTAACTTCCATCCGTAATCTCTGCCCCTGTGTTCTATAGGTATTTGATCTTACCTCGAGGGGCTGAGTCACCTCTTACATTTTGTTGGCTATATATGATAGAAGCCGTAAAATTAGTGCTTGACATGCAAATTCATAATTAATTTCAAACCGTCTCACCCAACTTTCAAACCCTTCCATATTCTAAAAGGGACGCTTAGTAACATAATACGGGGTCATAGATTGCACTTATTTAATCAGTATATTCTTTCCTTTCAGACCTGTTTTTTCTTTTTTTATTAAACTCAATTTTGTATTATAATTTTAAGAGGGAGGGGGAGAAAAATAAAAACTGGAAGGAGTACAGAAATGAAAATTTGGAGAGGGAGGGGGGTTATAGTTCAATCAGAACACATCATCATAAAATATTGGCAACAAATTCAGCAGTGAGGTTACAAAGCCTATATCTCATCCAATGGGTCAAGATGTATTAACTTGGTTGGCGGATCGGCTCAGAACCGATTTCCTCAGGACCCTTTTGGTAAATCCCTTACCCCAGAAGTCTGAGAACCCAATGTAGAAACTCAATTGGTTACTTATAGCATGATAGTGCGAGTGTTAATACTCGGGATGTCAGTAGAGGAAATCCAAGGCTGCCATACCCTAAGAAACTCTCAACAGGTGTCATTGATAAGGCTCGTCAACTTTTCCATGTGGCATATGAACCACGCCTTATTTCTAATTTTGGAGAAGGAGGTGACTCCGTACTGCTTCCAAACTGCCACCAATTCACATATAGCAGCAGTGGAGATATGGGTAATGAGTTTGTTCTCGTGTCTGGGCAGGTTCTGAATGGGCCTATTCAGCAAAAAAGAGCCATGGGTCCATAGTTATGTCTAAATTAAGGATTCTTTGAATTCAGGCCCTAACCTTTCTGCACAGGGAGGACACCACTGGGCATGTCCACCACATGTGGACAAATGAGGCCTGACCCCCGCAACCCTTTGGACACACAGAAGGGTAACCTATAATGAATTTAGAGAGTCTAAGTGGGGTCAAGTACCACCTCATCATGACTTTATACGTGTTCTCCACGATGGTGGTGGCTATTGAACACTTAGCGACGGCTACTAAAATGTTATCCCAATCCTCCCCCTCCAGCTCTTCACCCAGACTATGTTCCCTTCTGTGTCATATATGTTAGCTTTTTATGGGAAGTGGGTGTTGAATTAACAATTAAGCCGTAGAGATGTGAAATAAAACCTGGGGTACTAGCATACCTCAGGCACAAGGATTAAAATTGAGAAAGGGGTCCAATGAGGCCCAACTTATTATAGAATGCTTTAAGTTGCAGATAGTGAAAAAGTTCACTATTAGGTAATTTTTTTTTCTTTTGGAAAATTTCAAACGGTTTAGGCTTTAAATCTGGGCCCAAAACTTTTAGCCTCAACCCCCACGTCTATCCAATTTATGAAACGTTTCTTAGTTAACCCTGGCTTGAACCTTGGATTATCAAAAAATGGGGACATTAAGGAGTTCTGATATGTCAAGGATTGTTGGAATCTCAGTGAGTCCCATAGTTTTAGGGAATGGGAAACTGATGGCAGTAGTAGATTATTTTTGGTTTGAATACCTGAAGGCAACCAACGTAGTTGATTGAGCACCACTGGGTGCATCAAAGATGATTCAAGGTCAACCCAGTGTCTAAGGGCTGGGTTGGAGTGCCACAAAACTAACTGGCTGAGGCAAAAGGGCCCACCTCCATTCACTCCATTGTGAATTATGTGCATCACAGATGCTGCTTTGGCTCGCCATTGAAAATATATAAATGTTCATCATCAGTCAATGCTGGTTTGTAAGAACTGAAAATACCATAAGATTCATGTTATGTGAAAATACAGATTCCAACACAGAATTTGTTTAAGTTCCAAAATTTATTCTTGAGGCATTTTTCAATCACAAACTTCAGTTAGTAACAAGCAAGATGTTGCCATATTACAGAGGGAGAGCAGTTTTTTTGCTTAGATGATTCTCTCCTGTTCTGATGTAATATTCCTCAAGCAAGGCATGATATCATTTTTTTTCCTAAGCTACAAATTAACCTATATTTCTTGTTTTATAAAGAAACATCTGTTATAACAAAGCACACATGTGACAGAGTGATGGTGCAAATCAAGGCTCTAAACACTGAAAGTGATCACTAACTATTAAGAGATAAAATAACAATACAATATCATACGTGAATATAATTTAAGTGACTAAAATAATTGTCAATTGGCGTGATAAATTATTATATGTTGCAACTCCCTGCTCAAACCCTCTAGCAGGGACTGTCTTCACTGGTCCCCAGAAGGTAGATACATTTTCTCACAACCCAGGGGGAGCATGTAGAAAAAACAACAAGAAACAGCAATCTAAGTGCAGACGGAAAACATTGTGTGAGTCAATTCACAGGATATTTTGGCTCGTGAGTGCAGCATACTCACAGGATGGAAGTGGTATATGGGCAACAACTGGTAACTTGAATATGTGCTATCTCCTATATCCAGGCGTTGATACACTCCAACTCAGGTAATCGATGCGATGGTGAAATGCAAAGACAAAAGAAGATATCCATAGTGCAGATCAATGATATAAAGGTTAATCTTTTATGTAGATTCTAAAAATGCGCACTTACAATAAAATATTATTAAAACAGCATATATCACTTAATAGTGAATGAAGTATGGATTGGACACTGCCGTGGCTCACCTCGCCGACTCCGTTCTGTGTTCTATCAGCTCTCCTGCATACAGCTGACTGCTCCTGATCACTCAATGCAGCGTTAGTAGCTCAACTCCATTGCGGTATCAAGAGCGTCACGTCACTTCCAGTAGGGCTTCTGTGATGGGCAGTCACTCGGCACCAATCCTCTCTTCCTCTGGGCAGTACTACTCTACGCGTTTCACCACTTTCACTCTGGAGCATGGGAGGGAAACCATCTTGACTGGCAGTCGCATCATCGCATCGATTACCTGAGTTTGAGTGTATCAACGCCTGGATATAGGAGATAGCACATATTCAAGTTACCAGTTGTTTCCCATATACCACTTCCATCCTGTGAGTAGGCTGCACTCACGAGCCAAGATATCCTGTGAATTGACTCACACAAAGTTTTCCGTCTGCACTTAGATTGCTGTTTCTTGTTGTTTTTCCTACATGCTCCCCCTAGGTTATAACAAAGCACAAAGCATATATTCATTATTAATGGCTAAAGTGTTAAATTCCGGGCATTATTGAAATCCCCGCTGTCTGATTGGTTAAAATTCCTGGCATTATTCAATCAGTAATGGCCCAGAATTTTTGGCACCTTGCCAAGTTTTTCAGCCAATCAGCTTTCAGTTCTCATTCACAAAGAGGGAGATCAGCTCTTAGACAAGGGATGTGATTGGACAGGAGGCAGAAGCAAGGCACTGACTCCTCCCCCACCCTGCCTGAAGAGCGCTCCACACAAGAGAGTGAGGAGAAAGGTCTGCGGGTCTGTTTTGTGTTTTGTGGGTGTAAAGGGGGCCAGCAGAGTGTTTTATTTGTGTGTGTGTGTGTGTGTCTTCTGTTGGTGTGTTTTGTGGGTATAGATAGGGCAGCAGAGTGTGTTTTATTGGTGTGTGTCTGCTGTGTTTCTGTTTTGTGGGTGTAGAGGGGGGCCTGCAGTGTGTGTGTCTTAAGTGTGTGTTTTATGGGGGAAGGAGGGATGGAGAGTGTGTTGTAGGTGTGTGTCTGCAGTGTGTGGGTTTACAGGGGGGCTGCAGTGGGTGTAGGGAGGGGGCTGCTGGTGTGTTTTTTGCGGATGTAGAGGTGGCAGTCTGTTTTGTTGGTTTGTGTGTGTCTCTGCAGTGTGTTTTGTGGGTACAGAGGGGGCTGCAGTGTGTTTTGTGGGTGGAGGAGAGGTGCAGAGTTTTGTGTGTGTGTGTTTGTGTGTATGCAGTGTGTGGGTTTACAGGGGGCTGCAGTGGGTGTAGAGGGGGGCTGCTGGTGTGTGTTTTGTGGATGTAGAGGGGGCAGCAGTCTGTTTTGTTGGTGTGTCTGCAGTGTGTTTTATGGGTCTAGATGGGGGCTGCAGTGTGTGTGTGTGTGTGTGTGTGTGTGTGTGTGTGTGTGTGTGTGTGTGTGTGTGTGTGTGTGTGTGTGTGTGTGTGTGTGTGTGTGTGTGTGTGCCTGTGTGTCAGTGGGTGTAGAGAGTGGAGGAGGGCTGCAGAGTGTGTTTTTGTGTGTGGGTGTGTGCAGTTGTGTGGGTTTACAGGGGCTGCAGTGTGTTTCTGTGTTTGTGGGTGTAGAGGGGGGCTGCAGTTGTGTTGTGAGTGTAGAGGGTGGAGGAGAGCTGCAGTGTTTGTTGTGGGTGTAGAGGAGGGGGCTGCACAGTGTGTGTATATAGAGGGGGGGTGTTTGTGTGTACAGAGAGGTGTCTGCAGAGTGTGCGTGTGTGTGTGTGTGTATATGTGTGTAGAGGGGGCTGTGTATATGTACAATTTCATTTTAATAAACTTGCAATAAAAGCATAAGAATGTAGACAATCGTGCTGATAAAAATCAATGACTACAAAAGTGTATCTTTTTTATGGAAAATTAAAACAAAGCCTACATTAAGCCTATAATAGTAATAATCCCCTCAGAACAGGGCATTACTGGACAATAATGCCCTGGCTGGGTTAAAGTCCTTCGGCTTCGCTCGGGCCTTCATCTCTTCCAGCCAGGGCATTATTGGCCAGTGATGCCCTGTTCTAGAGAATTATTACCTAATTGAAGGTGGTTTATCTGCTGTCCGTGTACCGGACTTATCTTACTCCGGTGTACTCCCACTTGTACCAAACAAAGTTGTTTCTTTTGCATTGTGTGAAGCCCTGTTCAGCAGTTTCACAGAACATGCAAAATGAACCCCTTAATGGAAACTTCAGTGAAGCGGAATTTTGAACCCCAAAAATCTATCTACATAGGTCATAAAATCACATTCCGATAGATGCATAGCTGATAATACCAAAACATGCTGTATTACGCCTATTTTTAATGGATCCAATAAAAATGGGCCATTTTTAGCTGTGCTATATAGATGTATTGCCCTATAAAAAAATAACGCTTTTTGGGGTGTGATCTTACCTATTTTTTTTGCTTACCTCAGCTTGATGTATCCAGGCCTATGTCAGTTAGGGGTGGAGATAGTTTTCTCCCCAAATAACAATACTGGATATATAGTTCAGACCTAGATAATAATGTATCTTAAAGTTCTACAGGGCATGGATTAATTGTCTGCAAAATTCTATGCACAGTACAGTGTATAAATGATTAGATTCAAGGGGGATGGACACCGAAAAGTAAATCACAATGAGTGCTTTAAGGGCACACTCTCGCCACTCTGGGACGGCCTCTGGAACCGAAAGAGTCACGGTGTAAGTCCCTGTTTGCCGCCAGGATACTGCGATCCATGTTGTTCAATGGTGACCGTCCCAGAGTGGCGAGAGTGTGCCCTTAAAGCACTCGTCGTGATTTACTTTTCGGGAGAATGTGAGTGTGTCCATCCCCCTTGAATCTAATCATTTTTACATTTAAACTGTATTATGCTATGTACTCCTCTTTGTTTTTCAAGAGAGAGTCTCGCGTGATCAGACCATCTTTATGCAGACATATGTGAGTGATTTGTTCACTTAATCAGTTTCACACCACTTTCACTGGGTTAATCTTAGTAAAAGTTAATTGTGTGCCAGCACTCTATTGCGCTTTATATTTTTTCACTAACACTTTTAGACGATATTCTAGATATCGTTTATTTAAAGCTGCACAGAGAAGCTTATTTTGTTTTAGTTTTGCGCTTCTCTATATCACTTATTACAGTACAGTGTACACTGGCAGCTCTATACAAGAAAAACTATTATTATACATGTATATTTTTTGTATGATACATTGAGCGAATCTATGGGTACTGAATACAGGATCAGCGCTAATTCTGTATATATGTGATTTTTAATTGTGTACTGATTGTTGGAGGTACATATGTTTAGTAATGAATTGGTAGGGGCTATGTAAGGGCTCTGATTGTGAATGGGAGACCCACTTAGCATGCAGTATCGTCAGCCTACTCACTGTGACAACATTGCATCTTGTGACATCGAGACTGCATAGGAGCAGAGACACTTGGTTTCCCATTGGAGGTGAAGGGAAACAATGCTGTAACAGTGGGGTAATATCTCATACTTTCATGGAGAGAAGGAGGGCCTGATATTCCATACTGCACCATAGAAAAGACAAACGCAACTCTACACATGCATTTTTCTTACTTACACAGTACAGTAGAGGCAACTCTTATTCGAACAAAAACCAGTGGCAATTCCCCAAAAAAAACAGGAAACACCCAGGTACATTCTGAATACATGCCTTAAACTTTCCTTAAACTAGCCCCAGCATTTCTGCATTGATTAATGGCCTATCAGATTAACAGCGGGGGTCCCTGGCAGTCCCATTCAAACTGAATTGGAATGCCAGGGATCCCTGCTGTGTTAATCCTATGGGTCGTTAGTCAATGCAGAAATGCCTTAAACGTGCCTCAAACTAGCCCAGAACATACCCAGCACATACCCAGCACATACCCAGAATGTAACCCGGCTAGTTTACGGCAAATGTTAGAATAAACGTTGCCTCTACTGTATGTGTGATATTTATGTTACAGGAAATGAAAGTACCACTTGTGTTGCATTTGCATGTCTCAGACAGGTCTGCAACTCTGTCTTTTCCCATTATTGCTTAGCACACAGTGCTTCCACTGCAGCCATGGTTCTGGGTAATGACATTCAAATGAGTACACTGTCTCTCTCTCTCTTTACTTCTTTGCCATTTTAACATGGGCCTCTATAAGCTTATGCCTGCAGTATTACACAGCTTGGTTTAAAGAAATGCATAACCAGTAAACCTACTCACAGACAGCTATTTCTACCTATTTGGTCGCATCAGTGTGAAGTTGGTTGCTGGCAATGCAATGTGAAGCTGGTACATGGGTACAGTATATAACCTGACATTAAAAACGTTGTGGTGGGTAAAAGTGGGTAAAATGACAAAAAACCTTCAGCGTATCGTAAAAATATATTTATGTTACAAAGTAATTTCTGAAGCCCATTGTAAGAAAAACGTTACTAAAGTGTCTTGCAAGAAAAACAACTCCCTGTTCGAGGTGTATATAGATACTGAAAGAAAGGGTAGTTCAGACATAAAATTGATGTCCAAAAAGGTTTAAACATGGGAAAAGATGTTGATCCAGGGAGAAATCTGATTGCCATTATGTGAAGTTAGGAAGGATTTTCTTTTTTCCCTTATGAGACATCATTGTTTCATGTTTCTCCGGGGGGGGGGGGGTGAATTTAGGATAAAGTATCTGTCGTCTTAATTTAGCATTCAGTAGGTTGAACTTGATGGACATACAGTATGTATTATTCAACCTCATCTACTATGTAACTATGTGTATTATACGTGAAAGAATACAAACAATGGAGCAATGTTTTCGGTCCCAATGTGGTCTATCTTCAGGGTTGACTGTCCAGATTGGGACTGAATCGTTGGTACATTTCTTTGTATTTTTTTGATGTACGTATGATATACACCTTTATGAATATCACTGTTTGTTTTAACTACCCCTTTTCCAGTATTTGATATGAATTTTTGTTACATAAAAATACTTTGTATACTAATTTTTGTCTTTTATTGTCCACTGCATTGGTGTTATGCCTCATTGATCACGGAGGTGAAAGTGGCAGCACAGAAGGGGCCGTGGAAAGGGAGTTGGGATTGGATGTATTTTGGTAAGCAAACGGACTGAAAAAGCCACTTGCTTTTAAAATGATAAAAGTGCTCATGTTTTAGAAGTAATCAACTACTGTGACTTTGGGGCAGAGTTACAGTCAAAACTATTATTTAACTTCAGCTTTTCTCTTACACTTTTTATTATTGGTTATATTGTTATGGAATTTAGAGATTATAATTACAAGGTTACAGTTTTAGTTTCTATTTGATATGTAGTAAAAGAACTGCAAAAAATAAATGTGTATATGTTTAGTGAAGCATAGAGCAAGTCATATTTTGCTATCAGACATCACATCACATTTACAGAATGCTGATATTTTTCCCAGGTTGTATTGTTCCAAAGTGAATCATTTCCTTGACAGAAGGATGGTAACACAAAATAAGTTAATATGCTGCAGGATAAATACATGAATGAGGCATGCAGTCCTGTAAAACTGATGTATGTGGTAGGGCTTACTAAGAATAGAAACAGAGCAAAGTGATAAAATGAGTTAGATACAGCCCCAGGTTAGGTTTGGAAATCAAACTGCCACCTACAATACATGTGAATCAGACTTCTAAGCAGAAGAAAGGGATAATGGTTGAACTTATATTCTCATAGGACATGAAAGTCAATATTTAAGATAGGCTTCACAAATGTGTGCTGGTTCAGTCCATTCCCAATTCTTTATCATTGTCACAGTAACAAAAATCAAACCAAGATGAACAGCAAGCCTGAAGCCAGGGTTTACATATGATGTTGCTCCATGCAAACTGATTATGGACTGCTTGATGGGTTTTTGTATGCTTGTCTGTTGCTTGCTGGATGACTTTAAGAATTTCATAAAAGTTAGGTTCAGTCTGCGGTGTGAGAGGATGATTTTCTTCTGGGTCATTAGAGAGATCAAAGAGTAATGGGGGGTCATGATGAGTGACATACTTTCCAAAACAGAAGCAGACATGTGAATCAAAGCAGCCATCTGATCCTTCAGGGTGAAAGTTTGGAGTGAAAAAAAATGCTTTCCAAATGGATTTGCCTGAAATTATGAAAACAAAAAATGTATTTAGTTAAAGATCAGCATTTAAAAAATAAACTATTTCTTTGAACAAAATGTGCCCTACAGTACGTTGTTTTCAAATTGATGTTAAAAAAAATTGCTGCGAATGCAGTAATACGTGCTAATTAATATGTTAATGGCAAGACTATATTTATTAAATTAAATATCAATTAAAAAAACACAATACCAGTTCACATCCTCGCCCCCTCCCCCAAACTGTATTAAAATCTGCAATACGTTGATGCAGTACACTTTTAATCAGTATTTCAGAGCAAATATCCCATTTAAGTAGTATACTTCTTAATGTTTTATATAGCTTCGTCTTTTTCAGATCTAAGGATTTCGATTCTATGGAAAAATAGGTAAGTTAAAATATAAAAAGTTTGTGTTACGGCATGTCAATCAGAAGAAAGTTAACTAATAGAAGGGGAGCTAAAACTAATATACAGTAGATGTTCTTAATTCAGTAAAATCTATTAGGCAAGAGCCTCATGCACATAATGTTTCCATGCCTAACGATATAAGCAGAGAGCTAACTGTGATTACCAGAGCAAACATATCACAATGAGGTGGGTTTTTTTTTCATAAAGAAGTAATAAATCAGAATACAGATAAAACATTTGAACAAATAGCGAGTAGCCGGCGCTGAGATGATCTGCCCTTCGAAAAGGGCTCACCCGGCGAGTTGATTCTGCGCAAATCTCGCCCGAAATAAAAATATTTTAATTAAATTGTATTACAAGTGTAGATGAGCAAGGGGTCTCGGAGCAGAACCGCGTTGATTTCAGGTCCGGGGAGATTCTGCTTCCCGAGATGCAGGCCCTTTTATGTGGTGCCGATATCTCCCATGTATTGAAATGTCCCAGTCACGTCACGCAGGTGTTCGCAGGGCCCAGAGTTCACCCGGGAGGTTCCCACGGGTGTCAGGGGGCCCTTGGGTGGTCCCTGCTAGGCTCTGTGGGCCTCCAGGTGGTCCCCACAGGTGTCTGTGGGCCACATTGGGGTTCACGGGTGGGTCCCATGGGTATCTGGGGATCCCCGGGTCCTCCCCACAGGTGTCTGTGGGCTCTCGGGTGTTTCCCACGGGTGTCTGTGGGCCCTAAGGTGGTCCCTGTGGGTGTCCGGGGGCCCCACAGGGGTTTCTGGGTGGTCCCTGCAGATGTAAATGGGTCCTCAGGTGGTCCCCGTGGGCATCTTGGGGTCCTCGGGTGGTTCCCATGGTCATCCATGGGTGGACCCGTGGCCTGCAGTACCATTCCTGTATTTAAAAAAGCAAAAACATGGCCTACATTTCAATTAATACACCTCCCACCCCCCACCAAACACATACAGTACAGTAATGTCCAGATATGGATAATAGATTATTTGCCCATTATTAAACACAACATTAGCCAGTCAGCATAAATAAAGTAAATAAAAACTGTTCTACTTACCCCTGCCAACATGAAGGGCATCCTCGTCAGCATACTGCAGGCCCATGTACTCTGATGCCAGCAACAATACATAAAAAAATACAATCTAATGGCCCCTAACCCTTAATCACCTTAGAGGTTAATAACCGCTATGGTAATTAAGGAGTTAACCCACCCTGCCCCACTACCCACCCGTGAGGCCTAACCATCCACCCCGGACCACTATACCCAACCTGTACCCATTGAATGGCATAGTAGTACATCATACCCATATAATATGAGCATGATAAGCTACTATAGCAGTCAATGGTCACATTAATACAAAAGCATGAATGTCAAAAATACACAATACTAAAACAGATACCTAAACACCCAGAAACAAAAATTAAATGCACTAGCCAACCACGCATTTAACTAAATAAAACCACTAGCCAATCAATTAAAGAAATATAACCACTAGCCAATCAATTAAATAAATAAAACCACTAGGCATAAAATAATTAATACCACTATGCAATCGATTGCATAAATCATACTACTAGCCAAAAAATACATTTAATTCCTAAAAGAAGTAACCAACACAACAATTAATTCATTAAACCACTAGGCAAAACATTAATTAAAACCAGTAGCCACCAAAATATATCATTAACTAAAACCGCTAACCAATCTGTTAAAAGAAAAAAAACAAGCCATCACAATTCAAATCAATTTAATCTAAACAATCAAGACATAGAAAATAAAACAGTCAATAGAAGAAATGCATTTGCCAAAAAAACATTGTCTCCCACTGTATTCATCTGTACCATAAACAGGCACAGATGAATACATTAGCAGTCAACGGACAATGAAAAACATTAAAAAAAAAATCAATCAAAAAACCTGGAAAAATAAAAGTACATACATCCAATATTTATCTTACCTTTAGAAGTGTAGGCCCTCCGAATCCTGAGGAATCAGGAAGCTCTCATACCATTGTAGCCCCCTGTAAACAGCACAGGCTATGCCTATCCTCTCTCTATTTAGGAGCCAGCTCCAGTAAGTGACTGTCTGTTCTGTCCGAGGAGTTGGAGGAGACAGTGCGGTCTCACCTGTGCAGTTCGTACAGGAGCAGAGAGAGAGGAGAGGAGAGACTCAGCCACTTTGAGCAGAGCTGATAGAACCATAGACCCGGTGGACCAATGCCCCTCACCCCATGTCTGGGGTGATGGGGAGAATCCATTCCCCACCCAGGGGATAACCTCTGAGGTGGGCAGTGGGGTATTGACGCCCCAGCCCAGACCATCCTGTCGGAGGAGACACTTGGAGGGAAGGAGAGGAGGAGAGACTTGTAAAGGGCGGAGAGTGGAGTGATCCGCGGGACATTGCTGTTGTTGTTGTGGCTGCTGGTTGCCACTACATTTGGAGTCGCTGACCTGACAAATAAAGAGACAATACTTTTATACAAAGACTGTTGTGTGAGTCTGGAGCATTCACCCTGGGACCAGGGTTCACTCTTCTGTACACAGAGTTCTGTTACAGAGTTAACCCTTCTGCTTTAAGTGCACTTCAACAGTGCACTTGTTGGTCTTCTTTTGAATATTTGTTTGACTGTTTTTTCTTTGTTCTACTTGGCAACAAGTAGAATTGCTGTTCAACTGAATTGGCCGGCTTCGCCGGCCAATCAGTTTTAAACCAGATCAAAATAGACCCACTTCTCTCTCTACTCCTCCCCTCTCTGTCATTGGTGCACCTTCCTTTATAATCCCTGTCTGTCCTCTTCTTCCTCGCTCTGCATAGTTCCTGTTTCCCTGTGTGTACCTGACCTATGCTGTGCTCCCTCTGTGTTCCTGTTGTTTCTTGCTCCTGTGTTATCTTGGATTTTCCTGGCTTTGACCCCTGCTTGTCCTGGACTACTCTGCTCTCTGGTATCCCTTATACCCTGCTACGCATACTACTTTGCTTACCTCTGGCTTCCTAGGACCTGGCTTATACTCTGACGATTCTAACCTCTGGACTCCTGAACATTGGCACACGGACACGACTATTCTTACGGACATCCCCAAGCATTGCAAGTATACTCTAACAAATCTTCCTACAGGCCCAGCAACGCTATACCACACACCGGGCTCGCTCCCTCTGCTGTGGGTGTGTGGTATCATACCGTTTCCACCTCAGTACTGGGGCCTAGCTTGGTCTGCGGGCACACAGGCGTGACAAAATGTATTTTTATTACATTGGATGGAAGCCAGGGGTCTCCTGAACTGGTATCAGCTCCGGAGACTTCCAGCCTCAATCCAAGCAATAAAAATAAAAAATAAATTCTGCCCTACTCCGCAAATCATACCATTCCCACCTCAGTACTGGGGTCTAGCTTGGTCTGCAGGCATACAGGCGTGACATTATGCAGAGCCCAACAAATGCAGACCCCCCTGAGGTGGGTACAAGTATTACCCTAGAGGCCTTACACTTTGTTAGCGATCAGCTGTCCACTGTCTCCCAACAATTGACCACCTTGTCCCGTCAGGAAGGTTCCACGGCTTCTGCGCCAACAATGGCGACAACCTACGCCAGCCCTGCTCCACAGATTCCCTCTCCGAATCGTTATGATGGTAACCCCCTCAGCTGCCGCGGTTTTTTAAACCAATGTGAAATGCAGTTTGAAATGTCTCCCTCCCTGTTTCCTACTGGTCGTGCTAAAATTGCTTACATATATGCTCTGCTGACCGGGGACGCTCTTGCCTGGGCATCTCCCCTATGGGAGCGTAAATGCAAAATAATGCAAGATTACCTTTTATTCAGACGTGAATTTCAACTTGTGTTTTATACCCCCGCACGGCGCAAGACAGCTGCCTTCTCCCTCTTTCACATTTCTCAGGGCCGAAGATCTGCTGCCAAATACGCCATCATGTTCCATACGCTGGCGGCCGAAGTTCAATGGAATGATGAGGCCCTCGCCGCTGCATATTGGCACGGACTCTCTGATACACTGAAGGACGATCTGGCTACTCATGCTCGGCCTACGTCTCTGGAGGAACTAATCGCCCTGAGCGTACGCATGGATCAGCGTACGCAGGAGCGACGACACGAGAGACACTGTACCGTTCTTCTCCCTCTGTTCTTTCTCACAGGTCGCCCACTACTCCTCTCCTGGCCCTGGAGGCACCGGAACCTATGCAGGTTGGCAGTCAACAACTCCAGGGAACCGAGAGAGCGCGGCGACGCCAGAAACGGCTGTGTTTCTACTGTGCTTCCTCGGAACATCATCTCCAGAATTGTCCCTTGAAGCCGGGAAACGGGCACACCCAGTAAAGGTAGAGGGCCTTCTACTGGGTACTGTCTAGCCTAACCCCTCTCCTCCTGAAGCTCCCCCAAAGAAGTTTATGCTACCAGCCACGTTGGAGGGTCCCAACCTTCTCGTAAAGGTTGAAGCGGTCATCGATTCCGGATCGGGCGGTAATTTCCTGGACCAGCAGTTCGCAGTGGATAATCTGATTCCCATGGTCAGAAGGAAGAGCCCTGTTGGCCTTGAGGCCATCGACAGACGACCACTCCAACCAGCTTTCATCATTTGGGAGTCGGTTCCTCTTACCTTGACCCTGGCTGATGGTCACAAGGAGGTATTTGTCTTTGACGTTTTCCAATCCCCTTCCGTACAAATTATTTTAGGATTGCCTTGGATTCAACTCCACAATCCGCGCATTGACTGGACTGGTACCTTACCCATCCAGTGGCCCTCGTCCGCAGAGGTTGTTCCTACGGAGCCCCCCGTGGTTGTGCTTGCTGGTCAGGACTCTGTACCTGCCGATTGGTCGCCCCTGCCTGCTGCTTACCACGAGTAATTGGACGTTTTCATCAAGGTAAAGGCAGAGGTCCTCCCCCCTCACCGTCCGTACGATTGCCCTATCGACCTCATTCCGGGGACTGTCCTGCCGAAGTCTAAGTCTTATCCACTCTCCATCCCGGAGACCGAGGCCATGACTACTTATATTCAGGAAAATCTGGAAAAAGGATTCATCCGCAACTCTACCTCTAATGCCGGGGCTGGCTTCTTCTTTGTGAAGAAGAAGGATGGATCACTGAGGCCATGCATTGACTTCCGCGGACTCAATAAGATCACGGTGAAAAACCGGTACCCCCTTCCGCTCATCTCTGAACTGTTCGACCGTCTTCAAGGGGCCTCAATTTTCTCAAAACTTGACTTAAGGGGTGCCTATAATCTCATTCGCATACGAGGAGATGAGTGGAAAACAGTGTTTAACACACGTTCTGGACATTATGAATATCTTGTTATGCCTTTTGGGCTGTGTAACGCCCCGGCTGTGTTTCAGGAATTTATGAACGACATCTTCCGTGATGTATTGGGAACTTTTGTCATTGTCTATCTAGACGACATTCTTATTTTTTCTAAAAATCTGGAGTAACACATTCAACATACCAAACTTGTGCTCTCCAGGCTTCGTTCTAATCGTTTGTACGCCAAGATGGAGAAGTGTCTGTTTCACCAGGCGTCCACAGCTTTTCTAGGCTACATCATCTCCAGTCAGGGTTTTTCCATGGACCCAGAGAAGCTGAAGGCGGTCCTCGACTGGCCACTCCCTAATTCGCTCAGGGCTGTGCAACGTTTTCTTGGCTTTGCCAATTACTACAGGAAGTTTATAAAAAAAAATTCTTCTATTGCTCTTCCCATCACCGCCTTGACCAAAAAGGGCGCCGACGTTTCATCCTGGTCACCTGAGGCCATTTCAGCCTTTGAGATTCTCAAGAAGGCTTTCGTTTCTGCCCCCATCCTTCGTCATCCAGATACCTCCCTCCCCTTTACTTTGGAGGTTGACGCCTCAAACTAAGGAGCAGGCGCAGTTCTTTCCCAGAGGACTTCCCCCCAGGAGAAACTCCACCATTGTGGTTTTTTTTCATGGAAATTCTCTACAGCAGAAAGAAATTATGATGTCGGTAATCGTGAACTTTTGGCCATCAAGTTGGCTCTCCAGGAATGGAGACATCTTTTGGAGGGTTCCAAAGAACCAATTGCTATCCTCACTGACCACAAAAATTTGTTATATATTGAGGGGGCTCGTCACCTGGGCTCCCGCCAAGCTCGCTGGTCACTCTTTTTCTCCCGCTTCAACTACACCATCTCTTATATTCCTGGGACTAAAAATGTTAAAGCGGACGCCCTTTCTCGTCAGTTCGCCTCTGAGACTGAAGCTAGAGAAATTCCAGAACCTATTCTTCCGGCCAAATGCATAATTTCTGCTAACAACTTCGATGTGTTGGATGAGATCAATAAGGCACAAGCACATATTCCCAGCAGGTTCGGGATACCAAAAGGACGTCTCTATGCAGCTCCACGTTTTCGCCATAAAGTGTTACTTTGGGGACATTCCTCTAAAGCAGTTGGTCATCCAGGCTTCAAAAGGACAGCAGCTCTCATTAAACGGACTTTTTGGTGGCCTAAAATGAATCAGGACATTCTTGAATTTACCTCCGCCTGCCCTGTATGTGCCCAGAGTAAAACTCTCCATCATAAACCTTATGGACTTCTTTTACCACTTCCCATCCCTGAACAACCCTGGAAACACATTTCGATGGACTTTATTGTTGAACTGCCTATTTCCAAGGGGATGAACACTATTTTGGTCGTGGTGGACAGGTTTTCAAAGCAGGCACATTTTAATCCCCTCAAGGGACTTCCCAACTCGGCCACATTGGCGGACGTATTTTCCAAAGAGATCTTCAGGTTGCATGGCGTTCCCATTTCTATCGTCTCGGATCGTGGATCTCAGTTCATCTCAAAATTCTGGCGGGCCTTTTCCCAAAGATTGGGTATCTCTCTCTTGTTTTCCTCCGGATACCATCCACAACCAACGGTAAAACTGAAAGGATGAACCAAACTCTTGAACAGTATCTTAGGTGCTTCATTTCTGACTCACAAGATAACTGGGTGGATCTTCTACCATGGGCCGAATTTGCCATAAATTCTTTGAAGAACGAGTCTACTCAGGAGTCTCCCTTCTTTATCAATTGTGATTTCCATCCCAGTAGTCTCCCTCTCTCTCCTTCTGGTGTTCCTGCAGCGGACTCTCATATCACCAACTTACAAGAATCCTGGAAAAAGATCCTCAAGTCCCTACGGTCTGCGGTGGCCAAAAAAAAAACCAAGGCTGATCGACACCGTCAAAGGGGTCATTCCTTCAATCCTGGTGACCTGGTCTGGCTGTCTTCCAAAAATATTAGGCTCAAAACCCCTTCACCCAAGCTGTCCCCTAGATTCTTGGGACCATTGCAAATTTTGGAGAGGGTTAATCCGGTAGCCTATCGTCTCGATCTTCCCCCCACTATGAATGTTCCGTCCGTGTTTCATGTTTC
Source organism: Ascaphus truei (assembly GCF_040206685.1). NCBI lineage: Eukaryota > Metazoa > Chordata > Amphibia > Anura > Ascaphidae > Ascaphus > Ascaphus truei. Next base: position 90,623,895 of record NC_134485.1, read on the forward strand.
CCTCCTTAAAAAAATTATTCCCAGTTCTCATTTCCCAGATCCCTCGCGGAGACCCAATCCAGTGTCCACCCTGGGCCAACAGGAGTACGAGATACACACCCTCATCGACTCTCGTTTTTCTAAAAACAAACTACAGTTTTTGGTACACTGGAAGGGCTACGGGCCTGAGGAACTTTCCTGGGTACCTGCACATCACATCCACGCCCCAAGACTTCTTTCCCTTTTTCACCAGAAGTTTTCCCTCAAGCCGTGGTTGGATCACTCGGAGATTGATCCAAAAGGGGGGGATACTGTGACGACTCAGGAGATTCCTTCCCTTCCTGGTCCCTCTCTCCCGTCTCCTGTTGCCCTTCCTACTCCTTCCCAAGCCTCTCCTTTACCCTCCACCTCTCTTCCTTTGCCACAACGCGTACCCCGCAAGTCTTGCATGCCCACACGGTCCCTGAGTCCCTGCTATGATGCTCCCCGTTCCCTCTCTCCCGCAGAGCCCATGTCACCTTCCCCTGTGGTGGCATCCATCCCGTTGCCTCCTCCCTGCATGGTACATGCGGCGCGGCTTTCCGCGCGCCTGGTGACACGTCCAACTCTTGCGCTCCCGCAACCCACGGGGGGCGCGCCCACATGCCCCTCCGCTGACTCACCTGATCCCTCCGCTCTACCTTTGCTCGCCATCGCACGGGCGCAGGCCGCGCACGCGTTCCCCTCCTCTTGGCTTCCTCCCCCTCCTGCGGTCTTCCCTTGCTCAGTGCGGGCCGCTCCTGTGTTGCATCCCCAGCTTACAGGGGGCGCGCGCACAGACTCCTCTTATCAGGCTTCCCCTGTCTCCACCTCCCAAGCCTTCCAGGCCATTGCTCTGACTGCCCCTTCTGTCTCCTCCTCTTCTCTCCCTTACCTATCTCTACCTTCTCCCACTTCTCTCTCTACTCCTCCCCTCTCTGTCATCGGTGCACCTTCCTTTATAATCCCTGTCTGTCCACTTCTTCCTCGCTCTGCATAGTTCCTGTTTCCCTGTGTGTACCTGACCTATGCTGTGCTCCCTCTGTGTTCCTGTTGTTTCCTGCTCCTGTGTTATCTTGGATTTCCCTGGCTTTGACCCCTGCTTGTCCTGGACTACTCTGCTCTCTGATATCCCTTTGAACCCTGCTATTCATACTACTTCGCTTACCTCTGGCTTCCTAGGACCTGGCTTATACTCTGATGATTCTAACCTCTGGACTCCTGAACATTGGCACACGGACACGACTATTCTTAAAGACATCCCCAAGCGTTGCAAGAATACTCTAACAAATCTTCCTACAGGCCCAGCAACGCCATACCACACTCCGGGCTCGCTCCCTCTGCTGTGGGTGTGTGGTATCATACCGTTCCCACCTCAGTACTGGGGCCTAGCTTGGTCTGCGGGCATACAGGCATGACAAAATGTATTTTTATTACATTGGATGGAAGCCAGGGGTCTCCTGAACTGGTATCAGCTCCGGAGACTTCCGGCCTCAATCCAAGCAATAAAAATAAAAAATAAATTCTGCCCTACTCGCAAATCCCCTTCCCACACCCTTGGGGTGGCGAGATGAGATCTGTGATTATCTTGCTAGTTCAAAGCCACAATGAGATTATCGCGGCTACTAGAATAGGATGATTTTATCAAAATGGCAATCTGGAGCTTATTCCATCTCTCGATCCTGTGTTTGAACAGGAGCGAGAACGCTCGGGAAGATGCACTTCCCGAATGAGTTTGGCAGGTTATCGAAGCTTTCTGAATAGCAATCTGGCCAAATCATTTGGGAACTGCTTAAAAAGCTTGATGAGTTAGTTATCGAAGCTACTAGAATAGGCCACTTAGAGTCTGGATGGAAGTAACACCACTAACGTCACATTAAATCGCTGCATAACCTTAAAGGACCTGTGCATAGGGTATTTTACATATAATTATCACTAAAGTCTGTTATAGTTAATGCAAAGCTCTTTCTAGCCCCAAACAGTACTTAACATTACATTATTAATCTTTAAACATACAGTATATATTAAAACATGATGTTAACTCACTTGATAAAGCTCTATAGATCTGGTCCATTCCCATTTTAGGTAACATCACATTATGAGCCCTGATTTGATGGAACTTTGTGAACCTAGCCCTAAAAGTGCTACTTTAATTGAATAATTCAGACATTTCCAGGAACTTGCATTACTACAACAATATGTGGAAATCGCAGATTAATATTTGTGGTTTAAAATACTAATCTTGATTTGTCGTTTAGGCTTGCTATTTTTCAAAAAATCCTAACAACATATAACATTTTAACTAGTATACTAGTATGAATTGAAAGTTACAGAAATACAAGTTTTTATTTATTCAATAGCTGCAAGAGAAAGACAGCTAATAAATCATTATTACCAGTATGCCAACATGTACTGTGCCAATGACATTTAATGATGGTTATACTTTCTAGTGTAGTTAGAAATCTAAGCCATGAAATATGAGCATGGCAATATACAGCATGCAGAAGGGAGAAAGTGATGAATACAAAATGAAAATGGGAAGAGAACATTTTATTTTCTGGGATCGGAGTTACTCATGTTGCATCAGCTACTTAAATGAATTGAGGCAAAACAAGATACTTGTTTTAACGTTTAAAACATTAAGAAATATCTGTTTTGGGTAGAAGATAAATTGTTTAAATGCAATACAAAGATGTAAGCATACATTCTGAAAGGACATTAAAAACATTTATGACAGATCAGAAACAATTCAATATAGAATTCATTTTTGTATGTAGCTTACTTGCAGGTTCATTTACCTTAATATACATCACTTCTTCTCAAACTATGTTCAATGAGGAGGCACTAAATGTAAGCTTTGAATCAAACAGTATATAAAAGAAATGTACAATAAAGCATAGGAAGGCTATTTCAATATACTTTGACCTTGGATCCGAGTAGCTAGAAAATATATCTACAGTATTAATGTGTTTGATGCACTAGCCAATATAGTATAATAAAATGTGCTTATTTTTTTCAAAACTAAATATAACTCATGTTCATTAGTTTTCAAGAAACTAAGGCACAGATGCAATTAAATCAGGGAAAATAACGTAAAGCTACTTAAATAGATAACGGACCATATTTTTCATGAGTTTAATAGGTACTGTATCTACTAGGCTAATGATATGCAAAAATAACGTCCATCACCAAAAGCAGAATCATACTGATAAATGCCTTACTGGGTATGTTAATAGTGCTGAGGCAGCTAAGTAATACAAAGCACATGCATTTGGAAAAACCTAACAAGCGTTCCAATTAACGCATGTGTTCTAGCCGTGTAATGCGCAGTAAAATTCAAACAAATACACAATACAAAAGGTTTTTAGCCACATTTTCCTGACCTCACAGGCGTGAAATATGGCTGTGAATTTATTTTACAAATCCAAAAACAAAAATCATTTATGTTCTGGCGAAACCAAAATATGAAAACATTTTTAGAACCTAAATGAAAACACCAGTGAAAGCGTCGACCCCTTAATAAAATAACTGTAGTTATGCCTATTTACATGTGATTAGTGGGACCTACATATATAACTGGCATTGTTGCTCATGCTGTTGCATTGCAGTAGGACATGCAGAACCTGCCAGTGGAAGCTGATTCTATTAAAAAAGGTTAGCCATGCATGAAAGAGGAGCCCGGCTACTACACTATAGAACCTGCTGCCATGCACCAGCTGGTGCAATAACAGCTGATATATCTTTAAAGCTGCAGTTCAAGATGCCATTCTTTAACAAATATATATATATATATTTATATATATATATATATATATATATTTGTTCCCCCTTCAATATGTGCATCAATACAATCTGCACACTGACAAGTGATTAGCTAAGCTGCAGATCGATCTGTTCTCCTGTAATCAATCGCTTGCTCAGGGCTATCTAATTTAGTTCTTGCACAGCATTTTGGCCAATGTAGTTCCTAGAATATGATTGACTGGGCAGATACAATTGGTTCACTGCTAGAGAGAGGATGGGGCTCAAGAACCAGAGCCTATCAGAAGGGGAAGGGGCTGTCAGGGGCTGTCACTTTGGAAATGCTTCCTATATTAGAAACATTAAAAATGTCTTTAAAACATTTTTTTTTTACATTTGAATGCTACAAGTACAAGTATTTTCTCATAGTACAGAACTGATTGTTTTTTATATTTAAACACACATGTACTGATGCAGCGGCCGTTATTCGAACACATCTCGGCGCCGATTTTGAGTTCTCTGCTGTTCCCCACGCAGCATGAAATGCGGCTAATCGCCCCAGGCACCCGCGCTTATTGCGGATGTTTTGTTTGAATTTCATGGATTCTGTATCTTTGTTTGCAATAAAATGGATGAATTGTAATGTGTACAGTACTGTGCTACTGTGCTACTGTGTCAATTTCATATATTAAAAAGCCAGAACAATAAAATTCATTTTTCTGCTCTCACCGTGCTCGGATCTTAGCGCGGGAAGGCTGGAATTCATCCCGCGGTTTCAAATCAGGATTCCGAAGTGTTCGAATAACGGCCGCTGCATCAGTAGGATATTGCTTGAACTGCTGCTTTAAATTACTGTAGTATTTTTTTTTTTATGGGGTATCTTACATTTGATTACCATACTACATCTCCCTTTTTTGTAACCCAGCTCAAATCACTGCAAGATAAAAACCACTGCAGCATTCTTACTTTTTTTATATAAAATAAACAAGGGTGAACTAATCATACATCCAGTACTGCAGGTAAGCAATATTAAAATAAATATTTTAAAATATATATTTTTAATGATAGTGTTTTCATGATAACCAAATGCTTTGGGATGAGTTTACAATGTTTACCCAATATATTTTGAGATAGTATTGTTTGTGGATTTAGTATAGATGAATTGCAAATCTTCATTGTATTTCTTTGTAATAATAGCCAAACAGCTAACATGTGAAACAATTAACTTTGATAAGCATCGATAAACATTAATATTGCAGGATAGGGTGAAAATAAATCATATTATTTTATTTTTTATATAACTTTGGTTTTATTGTGTTTTTCAAAAGCATACATGTACAGTCATAGCATCGGCAGAAATTGTACCAAAACATTTCATTCTACTTAAAAACGTATCCAAAAAGAGTGGGGGAAAGGGGAGAAACAGGAAGGAAGAGGGTGGAAGGGGAGGGTAGGGGGTGTGGCGCGGGGAACTTTCCCGCCGGGTCGATTTGATATTTGTTTTCCCCGACTCCCAACTTTGCCATAGCCCTGATCCCATTTGGGCTCTCTCGTCGGATGGGGGTCTAGTCTCCAGCTCTGATCACTCATATAGGGCGCTCCCATCGCCATAGATCACTAGTAGCACCTACTTCGGGCTCCTATCAAGGGAGAACGCATCTGCAACTATCATAGCAGAATGGTATCTCTCTCTACTCCCAGGATGTCCGTCTGGGCCAACCAAGGCATTCAGGTTTTTAGGTAAATTTCGCCAGTGTCATTAACTAAACTCGTTAATTTTTCCATCTGGCATACAAACCAAATTCTGTTCCGAATCTTGGAAATTGGTGGAATTTCAGGTTGTTTCCATAATGCTGTGATCTCACACCGAGTTGCTGTTGCGAAATAGGCAACCAATTTATTCCTTGATTTGTTCAATCCCAGTGTCGGCCTGTTCAGTAGGAACCGCCATGGGTCTAAAGAGATTTTGAGGTTAAGAATCCTCTCGAGCCAATCTCTAATTTCTCGCCATAGCGGTCTAATCCGCAGGCAAGACCACAGCATATATAACAGGTCAGCTGTTGCTCCGCACTGTCTAGGGCACAGTGGGGAGTACCCTGGTCCAAATTTAGATAATTTCATGGGAGTGTGATACCAGCGCATTAACACTTTATATGCGTTCTCCCTTAATGTCGTGCAGATAGAACTCATAGCAGTCGCCGTAATAATCTTAGTCCATTCCTCTTCATCTAATACTTCACCCAAATCCTTCTCCCACTGGTCCATGTATTTAAGTTTGTGGTCGACTTTTACCCCGGAACCGATCACTTCTCTGTACAATTGCGATGTGAGTCCCCGGGTATCAGTCTCAACTAGATAGAGCTTTTCAAACATGGTTAATGGGGGTCTGGGGGTAATACTATTGTAAAATGCTCGCAGTTGGAGGTATCTAAATATCTCTGAGGGGGGAGGTTCTTTTCCTCTCTAATTTATTCAAAGGGCTTAATATCTTTCCTCCCCTCCAGATCTCGAACTCTATGTATGCCCAATTGTTTTCAAATTGTAAATTCCTTTCTGTACAAGCCTGGAGCAAAATCTGGGTTGCCCCAAATCGGGGTCATCAGCGTTCCTCTAGATGAAAGTGTGCTCTTAAATTTATTGGCCTCCCAGATAGCCAGTGAGTTAGCCATTGAGGCCAGCGGCTTTTTTATCAGCTTCAACGCTGTTTTGGGTAACCAGATTAAGCTTTTCAACTCTATTGGGGAGCAAGCTTCACTCTCCAATGCAACCCATCTCTTCGAATCAGGGCTTGTGTGCCATTGGGAGATTTGGCATAATTGTGCCGCTTTGTAGTAGGATAGCAAACAAGGTACCGCCAGCCCTCCCGTTAATGTTGTTTTTTTCAGAATCATACCCTTTACTCTCGGCTTTTTCCCCTCCCATATAAATTTGGTTATAGCAGACTTAAGCGAGAGTATGTCCTTCAGTCTAAGTGGCACCGGTAGTGTCTGAAACAAGTAAAGGATGCGTGGGAGGAGATTTATCTTTATGCTATATATCCTGCCGATCCAAGATATTTTGAAAGCCGCCCACTTCCTAATATCATCTTTTAGATCGCGGATCAGCTTGGAATAATTTGCTTGGTAGATACCGTTGAATTCTTTGGGGATAAGCACTCCTACATATTTCACTCCTTGGGTCGGCCAATTAAAATTGAAGTTGATCTGTATCAACTTTTCTGTCTCTTTCGGGAGGCTTATATTCAGCGCTTCAGACTTGGATTGGTTAATCTTAAAGCCTGAGATGTTATGAAATTTCCCTAACAAGTTGAAGAGGTTCGGTAAAGAGGTAAGAGGACTCGAGATAGTCACAACACATCATCCGCGTAGAGTGCGACTTTGTGCGTTTGTGTGCCGGTCTCAATTCCCCGCACATTAGGGTTATTTCTGATTTGGGCTGCCAAAGGCTCCATGCACAATGCGAATAAAAGTGGGGATAACGGACACCCCTGTCTGGTGCCACTTTCGGATTAACTGCTACATTGAAGTCTCCTGCTAGTATTATGTCTACTCTAGCCACTAACTTTAATGTGTGGAAGAACTTCTTAAGGAAAGACGGGTCCTGCTCACACGGGGCATAGACCGTAGCCAGCGTTATTGGCTGAGCTTGTATGGTTCCCACAATCACTAGAAACCTGCCGTCCCATCTCTCTCTTTACCACCTCTTCTATGATTGGGAGGTTATTATGAAGCAGGATTGCTACCCCTCTATTTTTCTCATTCTTTGCGGAGGAAAGATAAAATCTCTTGAAGCTCTTATCCCAGTATTTGGGGGCACTTTTACTGCTGAAATTAGTCTCCTGGAGTAGCACTATGTCTGCCTGCTTACGTTTATAATCCGCCATAGCCACTCTACGTTTCCCCGGGCTGTTCAAGCCCTTAGTATTGTGGGGGACTATGATCAACGACATTGTACTTTGTCTTGTTTGCTACTAAATACTCTATCTTTATTTATAGAACTGTTGCGACCGGGGCCGCTCCGAACTATGAACCCGACCCAGGGTCAGATCCCGCGCCACAGGGGGAGGGGAGGGGTGGGACAGGGAAGAAAGGTGGGGAAAGAACAAAACAATTGAGGGTCCGAGGCTGACCATGATCAGCAACGGTCCCTTTGCCCAAGGGCCTACACTAATCCTCGGGAGGTCCAGGAGGGACCGCCCGAACCCTGACCATCGCTGGTGGTTGGGTGCCCGAGGGACTTGTCTGTGCAAGAAGGTGACACACCTCAGTGCACAACTCGAGACGCAGGCAGCCGACCTAGGTGGTCCCGACTCCGGCACCTTCCATCAAATAATGTTATGAACTTTATCTTTTTAAACTGTATACCTGAAATAACCAGTGTGGGTACAATACGAAACCTATTTACAGCGAACCTAAACATTTTTTAAACAATCATCCCCGGACTTATAATCATCCTAACCCCTCTTGCTCGGCGCAAACTTCCTCACAGCGGCAGAGTCCGGTACGGTCAACCCCCTCCCTCCTCCGAGGCCCCCTTTAATCGGGGTTTCTGCCCTCGTAACTATGTTGTATAATGTGTTAGCTGATCTTCAAACCGTCCCTCCAAGGCCCCAGTCCATTGGTGTTCCCTCCCCGCCAGGTGAGTTCTTTAATCATTTTGTCTGACCCCCCTCCCCCCTTTCCCATACCCCCCTCCCCTCACTCTCCCTCCAACCCCCCCCCCAGCATCCTTAACTCCTGCATGGGTTTTTTTTCCTCCTTGTGGGATCGGTGTAGCTTGAGTGGGGTTCGCGGTCCTGGATCAGCAGTGGCATATAGTGACCACATTCTCACCCTACTTTTCTCTGAGCAGAGCGACTTAGCGTCCCCCATGTCAGTTCCCTCGTGGATTCTGACTACAGGTAGGTGGCGAGAAAGGTTAATCACCCCGACCGAAGCGTAAAAGGATGCCCACCTCAGTTCTTACCCCCTTAACAAACGTCTTGCCCCCTCTATGAATCTGGACTGGCAGCTCTCCTTCTACTCTCATCCTACCAAAGAAGCACCTCTATCCCATCCTCCCTCTAAGGACCCCCACCTTCCCTTCTCATCTAATCAGCAGCTCTTAGGACCTCCCTCTCCCTCGCCCCCCCTCCCATTCCCTCCTCCCTCCCTGTCCCCCCCCTCTCTGTCTCCCCCTCACTCTGTCCCCCCCCCTCACTCACCCCATCCCTCTCTCTTGCTCCCCTCTCCTCTCTCATGCCCTCTCCCCTCTCCCTCCTCCCCTCCCCCTCACGTGTGGGATATTTATTGAATTATTTTATTGGGGCCGCCACAACTCTCTCAGATCTCGCTGTTCTCTCCTGCTCTCCACCGGTGGGCCTCCTGTTCCCGTCTGCTTTTCTCTGAGCAGAGCGACTTAGCGTCCCCCATGTCAGTTCCCTCGTGGATTCTGACTACAGGTAGGTGGCGAGAAAGGTTAATCACCCCGACCGAAGCGTAAAAGGATGCCCACCTCAGTTCTTACCCCCTTAACAAACGTCTTGCCCCCTCTATGAATCTGGACTGGCAGCTCTCCTTCTACTCTCATCCTACCAAAGAAGCACCTCTATCCCATCCTCCCTCTAAGGACCCCCACCTTCCCTTCTCATCTAATCAGCAGCTCTTAGGACCTCCCTCTCCCTCGCCCCCCCTCCCATTCCCTCCTCCCTCCCTGTCCCCCCCCTCTCTGTCTCCCCCCTCACTCTGTCCCCCCCCTCACTCACCCCATCCCTCTCTCTTGCTCCCCTCTCCTCTCTCATGCCCTCTCCCCTCTCCCTCCTCCCCTCCCCCTCACGTGTGGGATATTTATTGAATTATTTTATTGGGGCCGCCACAACTCTCTCAGATCTCGCTGTTCTCTCCTGCTCTCCACCGGTGGGCCTCCTGTTCCCGTCTGCTTCCCTCTCGGAGAAACTCCGGGGGACTGCCGGATCCAATACCCACTCCTGCTACAAGAGGGCTCTCTCAGCCGATCCTTCATTCAGCTTCATCAACGCCGCCATGCCGCATCACGCCACCAGGGGTCTCCCTCGCTCTGCTCCCATGCTGCTACCAAGATGGCCGACCTGCTAGTTCCCGCCACCAGGGGACTTCTTCTCCCTCATACTCCTCAGGGTAAGGTTAAAATGGGCGCTATGCTCCTTTCCCGCCACCAGAGGGACCCGCTACTCCCAGCCTACTTTGGATGAAGATCCGCGCCGTGGCTGGCTCCTTTAAGTCCATGCTTTGGGGATGATTGACAACGGAGGGAAGCTTATGCTTGGTGTTTGCTCCTTGTCTGCCCCACACGCCTCCAAGACGTCTCCGGAGCTGGATCCTCTGCTGGACGCTGCTGCTCAGGACCCAGGGCAGAGACAGGTAGGCCAATTTTCTTTAGGAACTCCTCTCCCCCTTCCATGTGCTTTAGGGTGAATGCCACGCCATTTTTTATTACCATTAGTCCGAATGGAAACAGCCATCTGTAACGGACTCCATAATCTCATAGGGCTCTGGTGATTGCAGACAGGGCTCTCCTTTTTGACAGGGTTTGCGGGGCAAAGTCCTGAAACACCTGAAGTTTCACTCCCTCATATTCCAGGGATTTAGTGGCTCTGGCAATTTGGCAAATACTTTCCTTTATTTTAAAGTAGTGCATCCTGATGATTATATCCCTCGGCGGATTCCCTTGTTGCGGTCTGGAACGCAGAGCCCGGTGACATCTGTCGAATTGCAGGTCTGCTTTGGTCTTGTCCGGCAGCATATGTAGGAGCCACCCAGAGGCAAACTCCTCTGGGTCCGACACAGACTCCGGGACCCCCCGCAGGCGTATGTTATTACGCCGGTCACGGTTCTCAGAGTCCTCCTGTCTGTCTTGCATGTCAGCAATCATTTTATATAATTGGGCTGTGGATTTCTCATTTTTTTGTATGGAGCTAGTGTGTGCATCATCTTTATTTTCGAGAGTGTTGGTTCTTTCATCTATGCCATCAATATCCTTTCTGAGCTCCCAAAGTTCTTTCTGGAAAAAGGTCTTCATCTCTGTACAGAACATTTTCATGTCCTTTCTGGTGACCCAATCTTGGTCCGAGACCTCCGCTCTGCTCGCGGGTCTGCTCGTGGACCTTCCACTCTCTGAATCAGAGCCCGCCATTTGCCTGCTGTCCTCTCCTCCTTTTTAGAAGTAGTCGGTCACCACCGAGGTTTTCTTGCGGGATACAGCTCTCTTTGGCATCCTTGGGGGTTCCGGTGACTGAATTTCAGCTTTTCGCTGCGTTTCACTGGCTTTATTGATGTATATAACTATATAATTATGCCGGTAGGGGCGGAGCCTCTTAATTAGGCATCCATACACCTAGCCGCCGCGCATGCGCCTCTCCATATTATTATTTTAAAGGAAAAGAATGATGAAACATTTACATTTTTTTTGGCAAGTGAATTAGTGCTGAATGAAAAACTAAACTTGTATTCAAATAATAGATGTTTGTTTGTATGCTAATAATCACTGTTTTAAATTTGAATAGTTGTATTCAACTTACTGTACATAAATAATGAAATAAAGAAAATAATAAAAGCAGGAATAGCCATACGATAAGCATAAATGATATATTCAGAACTAATTTTGTAGGGAAGTACCAATGTTGTGTCATTCAAATTTAAAATAGCTATCTGAAGTCACATTGTTGTACCCCACCGAATGTAAGCACAAACAATGGAAAAGTAAGTTGCATATTACTTACGGTAGTGATCTCTTGGTTCAAGACAGAACACAGAGGATTGTGAATCTTTGGGCAAAGACACTGTAGTGATTTATCATGAAGCAATGTATGTGGGTCGTTATCACATTGAAGTATTATTGTGTTTGTTGCAACCTACAATTATTAAACTGTAGCAAGGAATATTTCAGGTAAGAGGGGAAAAAAATAAACACCTCCTGTTTAATGGTGAGCATAATAATACTAGGCATATATTGTGCAAATGTTTTTCTGTGCCTGGGTGATGTCATCATCAAAATACAGAGGAGACCAGGGACGACATTGAGCACCTGCTACCGGAGGACATCAGGAGGCTTCAACATGAATTGCCTCTCCCCCACCGCACTCTACAGATCACAGGAGAAGGTGTCACTCCTTTAGCATTAATAAATGTCCTCAGGGCAGTGTAAAGGTTAACTTCCATTTACAGTTCACATCCTGTAATAAATGTTGTATTACCCAGCTTCTTATCACATTCAGTAGGGGCCCAGGTGTCACTAGTGTACTGTATATGGCTTCCTTATTTTACATGGGTTTCTTTAGCATGCTGAATTACACAGTTTATACAGCTAAAATACATTTACAAAAGGAACAACCATTCAGGCACAGCTAGATTTTATTATTGAGTCTTCAGGCTGACATGGATTTGTGCATTATAAAACTGGCAGCAGACTGCAAACCAAGCACAATCAGTTTATGGTGCCCAGAAAACAAGAAATTCCAGAAAAATACATAATTTTGTTATTAAGTAACAAATAAATCAGTGAGAAGTATATATACAGTATTTTTTAATTTATTGCAACACATGAAAGTGGTTATTGGGAGATGTAGGTTTTCTAGAATAAATAGGGTAAGCAACAAAATGATTCATTTAAGGTATGAGAGAACAGGAAGGTTATATTCTATAATCCATTAATAAAATATAAAGAACATTGATTTACTATCTTCGGACTTTCAATTATAGAAGCTCATCATATATACATATGAGTTATGTTTGGGTATACTGGGGACAATAGCACGGCATTGAATTGCAAATAATAAACATATAAATTGACTGCAGATAACAACCATTTTGACCACCAATCCAAGCAGTTTTAAATGCAGTAAAGTGTATGCTCCACTCTTAGTGAAGATTACAGATGTAGCCAAGGTTATTGCACCCACTCATAATGCAGAATATCAAATTATAACACAGAATATCACAGAGTTTCCATAGGATTCAATGGCAGTGGTAACGTAGAATATTACAGAATATACAACCATAATGCAATAACTGTACTTCAATATGCTGTATATATCTTTACTCGTATAGCACCCACAACTGTACAAAAGAGACAATACAGTACAGGGAATTATAATACAGTATGTGCAACGACAATATCAGACAATAGGAAAGGAAATCCCTTCCCCAGAGAGTTTACAATCTAATTAGTATGTTGGGAGACTTGCAGAGGTAGCAGGTGAGGGAATAAGTGCAGTAGACGGAGCCGGAGCGTTACTATTGGACAGCCGGGAAGGAACTGGCTGTAAAATAGTAACGCTCCTGCTCCAGTCACATGTTCCCCGGCTCCCAGCATTAGCTGTGATGTGTTCTGCTGCTCCCACCGGCTTAGCAAGGACACCCTCTGCTGCCACCGCCACCACCAGGATGTCTGCCGCTGCTCCCACGATGTCGCCATGGTCCTCCTCACCTTCTGCAGCAGTCTTCCTTATCCTCCGCCGCCTGCAGGTAATTCAATGCTACCTGGCTGAGTAGCCACTACCCGGCCGGGTAAACGGCCCGGCAAAATTTCTATTTTTCCCCGGGTACCCGGTTTTCTTCAATTTAGAGGACTCAGTACAACATTAAAATCTACAAATTGTGAGTGCATATTTGAATGGGTTTTGTTGTCTACTTGACATAAAATATTGAGAACCGGAGGCGCATGCGCGAGGCTGGAGCAGATGGCAGCATAAACCTAGAGCTCCATCCCCCACCTCCCACAAAGTCATAAAAACGGCAATAATCACCGAAAAAACCCACAAATAAAAGCAGGAAAAGAGTAAGAGATACCCCCAGGATGGCCCCGCTATCAGCGAAAAAGAAAAAGGAAGGCGATTTAAGGCGTTATCTGGGACGTTCTACCCCGCGAGGCGCTGCCGCAACGGGACCGCCAGAGTCAGCAGCAGGATCAGACTCAGAGAGGGAAGAAGACCCCCCACTGCATCAGCCCACCCAGATGCCTGTCCGGATATGCGATTTTGATCGCTTATACCAGGACATGAAAGATATGATATATGTCGGACTGCAGGACATGAAAAAAGAGGTTCAGGGGCTGGGGGAGAGAACGGGTGCCCTAGAGGAAAAGATGGCGGCCACTTCTAAACAACATAAAAAAGCTGATAAAAAAATCCCATACATGCAAACTCAAATTACAGAGATACTAGACAGACAGGAGGATGCCGAAAACCGGGACCGCAGAAACAATATCAGGGTGCGAGGCGTCCCAGAAACGATTACAGACGCAGAGGACTTTATATCCAGATGGCTGGAAACCATATTACCTGATCTCCCTGCGGCAGAAAGAGTGATGGACCGCTGCCACAGAGCCCTCAGAAGCCGCCCGGCAGCAGCTGATCAACCGCGGGACATAATTGCAAGGTTGCACTATTTTAAAACCAGAGACGCGATCTTTAAATGTGCACGAACGGAGGGAGATGCCGGTTTGAGGGAATCGCTATCCAGCTGTTCCAGGATCTATCCCCGATCACCCTCACGAGACGGAGAGCACTACACCCGGTCACCAAGCTGCTGAGAGACCGAGCGGTGAGATACCGCTGGACTTTTCCGTTTGGCCTGATGGTGATACGGAACGGAAGGGCCATAACTATAAAAGACCCAGGAGAAAGCGAAGAATTCCTGCATAAACTGGGACTGAAGGAGGGCCAGACACAAAGCCCCAGGAGAGAGGCACGAGAGGATCCAGAATGGAGCACCGTGGGAGCGCCAAAATCCCCCGAGGCCCGTTGAACCCCCCAGCTTCCTGAAACTAACTAAGTCCAGTTGACTACAACTACAGTTTAAAAGTTGGAGCAAAGCTTTCTACACCAGTTTGCCAATCAAAGAACTTGCCAAGATATCTGTCAATGTCGTGGCCCTGCCGGTAATACCACTAAGAAGACTCCTCGGATTGCCTGAAAAAGAAGATCCAAAACCTTACCTGAAGCTGCAAATGGCGACTTGAGATGGAACGCAAGACACCCAACATGGTGCCCCAGACTGCGGTTCACAGCATGGCTTCGTTGCGGAAGTGGAGGGCCTCCAGGCGCGGGAACAGACGTCCTTCTCCGCGAGCTGACTGCAGGAAAATGGCGGCCGACGGAAATACGTCACCGGAAGTGGACCAGACGCCATCTTGGAGGTGGCAGAGGACCAGATACGCCGGAAAGAAGCACCGGCAAGCACCGGAAGAGCACAGCTCTCAATGGAAGAGGGGCACCACCACTTTGGAGGACTTAAGGCGCTAACAGCACTAATGGCGGCATAAAAAGACAAACACGGGCAAAGACACTACCCCGCAGCGGAAGCAGAGAAAAATGATTATATCCGGGAATCGGAGGGGCAGATAGAGGGGAGACCCAATTGACTCACCAGCACTTAGCAGGAGAGCAGAGAGGCGGGGACATAGCATGCAGGGCTAGTCAGTCGTAGCCTACCATACACTACTAACGAGCAATATATTACCCAGCACAACAGAGGGCTGGAACGCACATAGACACTAAGTCAGGCAGGAAAATACAAGAAAGGATGGCAAACAAGGGCAAACAGTTATTTTGTACAAGTTAACAGTTACACTCCAATAGTTAAAGTATTAAGCTGCATTTACAGGTAGCACGCAAAGTTACACAAAGTGGCCGTTACACTAATTCACTACTACGTTGCTTAGATAAGGGAGGAGGGGGGGAGTGCTGCCCCTCGCGAAGGCTTTGAGCATGAGTCTCCACATGGGCGTGGGAGAGACGACCCACGAGAGGCCCATGGAAGTCCCACTTAGGCCAGCCAAGAAGGATGGGAGAGGGGGAAGGAGGGCCATCCCGTACTCCATCCAGGCTGCACGCCTGAGAAGGGCAGAGAAGGAGATTGGGGGAGCTAGCTCTCGCCCAGTCCCCGGAATGTTGATATGTGTTGAAATGATTGTTGAATTGTGTTTTTTTATGTTTCCCCAGTGTGTTTCCCCCTGTACCCCTATGCCATGGCTCCAGACGGCGGACAAGCAGAATCAAGCACAGGAACTCCCGCCACCCACATCGCTGTCACCAGAGGCTCAGACGGCTGCTTCCGCAAGAGTAAAGGTTGGGAACCACAAACATGAATAAAGGGATCACCATCATCTCACATAACGTTAAGGGTTTTAATAATCCTGGGAAACGCAGATTAGCTTTAGCTGACTATAAAAAAACAGACCCTGACATCATCCTCTTACAGGAAACTAATTTTTCCAAAACTAACTCCCCAAAATTTATCGACCATAGATATAAGAACTGGTTCTCAGCCTCAGCCACAAAAAAAAAAGAGGAGTAGCCATTCTGGTGCATAACCGTTTGCCCCTGATGATTACGACCATTAAAAAAGACTACAACGGCCGATTTCTCATTTTAGTCGGTGAAATAAGAGGTCAACCAGTCACGCTGGCAAATGTTTATGCTCCAAGTGAAGGCACGGAAGCTTTCTTAGACAGATTTTTCGCTGTAATCCGGAGAGTAGCGCAAGGTTGTGTGATACTGGGGGGCGACTTCAACCAAACCCTAGACCCTATAATGGACAGATGCACTCCGGGCGGTAAAAATAGCTCTAAGATAAGACAAACTTGGAATAGAGGGCTACATTCCAATAACCTACTAGATATTTGGCGAGAACAGCACCGCCAGGATAAAGGGTTCACATTCTACTCCCATCCCCATGACAGATACAGTCGGATAGACTACCTGTTTGTATCAAGTAGAATGGTTTCACAGATCTCCCACACGGGCATCCACGATATTTCGTGGTCAGATCATGCACCGATTGAGCTACGGTGCACTAATTTTAGTCTGGACAGACCAGGAGCGAACTGGAAACTAAATGAAGTTTTACTAAAGATCCCCGCAATTGCACAAAACGTAGGGGACAAGATCAGGGAATATTTTCAGGAGAATATAGGAAGTGTGACTTCGCAGGCTACCTTATGGGAGGCCCATAAGGCGACTCTGAGAGGAGAGCTCATGAGGATTGCAAGCAGGCGAAAGAGAGAGAAGGACAAAAAAATCAATCACTTACAAGCAGAATTAGCAGTCCTCTCAACTCGACACAAAAAGAATAAAGACGCGATGACCCTTAAGGAGTTGCTAGACACCAAAACCAAACTGAATATTTTGTTGACCTCCCGGGCTGAAAAGGAGCTGACATGGACTAAGCGGAAATATTTTGAAAAAGCAAACAGGCCAGATACCCTACTTGCCAATAAGCTAAGAGACAAAAACCAGGTCTCCCAAATTCATACAATTCGAACGAAACAAGGGGACCTGACCTCGGACCCTAAAAAAATAGTCAATGAATTTAAGGAATATTACGAGACCCTATACGATGGGGCGAAGGTGGCTCACACGCCAACCACACAAACACGGCTTACGACGTTCTTGACTGAGGCACAGCTGCCTACAGTAACCAGAGAGGAGAGGGACGCACTGCAGGCAGAATTTACTAGCGAGGAACTTCTAGAGGTAATGAAGTCATTGAAAGCAGCCAAGGCCCCAGGCCCAGATGGCTTTTCCAACCTCTATTATAAGAAATTTCGTAAAATACTAGCTCCTCATTTACTAAAACTTTGTAATTCCTTTCTGGATGGTGCCCCTATCCCGAGCTCGATGCTCCAGGCGTCAATCTCTGTAATCTACAAACAAGGAAAAGACCCAGCGGACTGTAAAAGCTACAGACCCATCTCGTTAATAAACTCGGATATAAAAATCTTTTCCAAACTGTTAGCTAATCGCCTTAACCAGGTGTTGTCCAAGTTGGTCCATCCTGATAAAGTAGGGTTCATATGTGGTCGACAAGCAGCTGATAACACCAGACGGATTATTGACTTAATTGATCTGGCGCAGAAAAAACATATCCCGTCTATGGTGCTTAGTCTAGATGCTGAAAAAGCGTTCGATAGAATAGACTGGCCCTACCTGAGGGCGACGCTTGGGGCGTTCGGGCTGGGAAGGAGAATGATAGAGGCAATTCTCGCTTTGTATCAGGGACCGACGGCGAAGGTCCGACACCAGGGCTTCCCTTCGGAAGAATTCCAGATAAAGAGCGGCACCAGACAGGGCTGTCCCCTGTCACCCCTCCTCTTTGCGCTTTGTATTGAACCCCTGGCGGCACACATCCGTCTCAGCCCAAATATAACAGGTATCCAAATCAGCGACCAGCCACACAAGGTGGCCCTGTATGCTGATGACGTGATACTCACTCTATCACAGCCCCTCACCTCTCTGCCAAACGTCTTCCAATTACTAGGGGAATTTAATACAATATCGGGATTTAAAATTAACCAGGCAAAATCAGAGGCACTGAATATCAATTTGCCTAAGGCCACTGAGAAATTGATCACGCTAAATTTTGAATTCAAATGGCAAGCCTCCTGCATCAAATATCTAGGAATAAATATCACAAAACAGTCAGATACCCTTTATAAAGCGAATTACCCCAGATTAATTCGGACACTGAAGGAAGATCTCCGGAAATGGGCAGGGTACAACATATCCTGGATCGGGAAGATCCAATCACTGAAAATGAATCTCCTACCCAGGATACTATACCTATTTCAGACTCTTCCGGTCCCAATAAATAGGGAGGAGATCCTTCGGTTACAATCCGCAATGGTGAAATTTATCTGGGGTAATAAAACCCCCCGTATCAAAACTAGTATACTAATTCGACCCACTACAAAAGGAGGATTAGCGGTACCTTGCCTGTTGTCGTACTATAGAGCGGCCCAATTAACCCAAATCATCCAGTGGCATACCCACCCTGTCCAGAGGCGATGGGTGGCGCTGGAGGCGGCCTGCTGTGCCCCGGTGGCATTGCAGGACCTGATATGGCTTCCAAACAAGGTCCGCAAGGACTTCACAAACCCGCTCCCCGCGGTAGTCAGCTCTTTGGCAGTCTGGGACAAAAGCAAATATAAGCACGTCTTGATGAGACAACACTTCTTGATGACCCCAATTTTGGGGAACCCTGATTTCGCTCCGGGCCTGCAGAAGAAAGATTTTATTACATGGACACAGAAGGGTTATACTCGCCTTCGACACCTGGAGGGTAGAATATCGATTAAATCGTTTGAGCAAATTAAGTCTGAAAAGTCAATTCCAAATTCAGAATTCTTTAGATACCTCCAGCTAAGAGCTTTCTATGACAAATTTCCCATCCGCGCTAAACGCACTAATTTTGAGCAGCTCTGTTCCGTTGGATCAGGAACCAAGGGACTTATCTCTACAATGTATAAAGCGGTGGTCTGTCCGACTCCTGACGCTGACGTGACATTAAAATATAGGAACAGGTGGGAAAGAGATCTAGGAGACACATTAGAGGACAAAGACTGGGATCAAATTAGCTTGGCGGCAGCTAAAAGCTCGATTTGCACGACATTAAAGGAGAACGCGTATAAAGTCCTAATGAGGTGGTATCTGACTCCGACACGATTATCAAAGTTTGTCAGAGGTTACCCCCCATTGTTCCCCAAACAATGTGGGGAGCAGGCAGACTTGCTACACATGCTGTGGGGCTGCACCAAGGTACTCCCAATTTGGGAGGAGATCAGAAATTGGCTTCAGAGAATTCTCGACCGCACGATCCCTTTGGACCCCTGGTTGTTTCTGCTGGCCAGACGCACTCAGGGGCTAAACAGGTCGGAGCACAAATTAATTGCACATTTTGCAACCGCCCTGAGGTGCGAACTCGCAGCATTGTGGAAGCAACCGGACATACCAAACATCCCAAAAATCAGAAATCGAATTTGGCATGTTTGCCGGATGGAACAGTTAACAAGTCTGGTTAACGACACCGGCACAAATTTTCTCAAAGTCTGGTCACCATGGCTAGCTCTGAACGATATCCCTGGGGTCAACGCCTCCAATATACTGCTTTAATAGTTGTAGACGCGTTCTCCTTGGATGAAGTGTAGCAGACAGGGAGACATAGACGCTTATCAAAACAAGGAGATAAATAAAAGGGGCAGAGAAAAGGATAGACAAGGGCCAAGATACTCCAGAAGAGTTCAGCAACCAACGCTACGACAGCAGTCACTGTGAGATCTTGCGGATCAGCTGTCCTATAAGCCCAAGAAGTCCGGGAAGCAGCGAGAACCACAACCCCTATGTGGAGCCCAGCTGAACTGGAATCGTTCGATGGCAACCCCCTCCCCGCCCCCCCCTTCCTACCTTCCCCCCCCTGGTGTAGTATGTCGGTACGTCTTGTTGGTCTGTTAGTCTCCCCAGTATGTCTTTTGTAAGTATAATTATAATATGAGTTGTTGTGGATACATTTGTATAAGACAATGGGTTGGAAGAAAATGTGATTATTGTACCATGCACTCAACAAAAATAAAAAACTTTTGGTTGAAAAAAAAAAAAAAAAAAAATATTGAGAACCATCTGCACTACTGTATATTCGCTTTATTTTTATCTCGAGATCCCCATTTACACCCTGCTGAATAAAAAACCAGTGGAAAATAGAAGGAGACGACATATACAAAATGTTACATCTAGTGCTTTGGACTCAAAAGCTATTAACCCATTGGGGATAGTGACCAATTGTCTCCTCCAACTCCGCTGGTGTATTATATCACTATCATCTATTTTCTACCACTTTTATCACATGTGCTCCCCTTTCCTGGTTCCCTTGTACACCTGGAGAGAGAATAAGGGCAGAGCCATAATAAGACTTTTTGGGCTTGGACTAAAGTCTAAATCAGGGGCACCACTAACAAAGGTCACATTTAAATACAAATACAGTATATTTTTATTGAACCACATTCAAAATGTTTAATGAAATTCTGCAAATATTACTACAAACACAATTTTCTTTATGCATCTATGTGTCTCTGTTTTGTTTGCAAAGTCACAAATAATATCATCAAATTCGATTTTATGAAGTATATCTGATTCAATTATCATCAGGGAAAGTGCATTCAATCTCGGTTGAAGCATGCAACTGCGGAGCTCATCTTATGTCTTTTACAGTTTGTAGCCATCATTTCCAGGAAAATGTTTAAAGCAATTTAAATGTTGGAAATGTTTACTACAGTTTACCATGCTGCAATAATTTTATGTTGTGCGTTATTTTTTTATTACATTACAGACAAATATATATAACTACCTATTCCATAAACAATTATAGAAATATTATCTTTGAATAAAAATGTTTTATAAAAAGTTAGGTTTCATGATAATATCATGAGATATTAGGTATTTTAATCCCTTTCGTGCTTGAGGGATTAATGAGCTATAGTTTGAGTAAAAATACACTATATCTGGCTTTGTAACAGGCTAGGACTCTCCATGGTATTGAGCTTCAAAGGGACTTAATTGGGGGGAGCTGTCCAGGATAGCCCACTCAAGGTGACACTGTTGTTTAGAAGGTCTTAAACCATAAGCGAACTGGACTCTGTCAGCTTCAAAGAAAATGTGATGTTTTGTCTCCATGTCATAAAACTGCCAATCTCACAGCTGATTTATGACGAGGTGGGCTTAGGTTGAGGCAAAGTGAAAAATTGGACTTAAAGTCTGAGCAAGGATTATGAAAATTAGATGTTTACAGAGGTGTATTTGGAACCAGATACGGGATATCTCACAGTCTCTTACCAGCGACCTCTTTTGGAGAAAACATGTCATAGGGTGATGTATAGTGTTTTCGTTTATGATTTTATCCTTTTATTTTAAGATGCTGTTCTGCATTTCATTGTTATTGTATGTTTCTTGTAATATTGTTTTCTGGAACCTAAGCAATGTATTTGTATATATATTAAAACATTTAATAAGTAATGCTTTGGGCTCTGAATGAACTGTTGCACGCTCTGGGGAGAGTCAGATAGTTTGGGTCCGCGCTCATGCTCCCTAAAGTATCTGTAAGGTAGACCAACTCCCTCCTCTTGCTGCTTTCGTGTTTGTGGAAGTATTCCCCTCTTCCACCAGGATCCACCAAACGGAAGAATCCACCAACGGATCAGTCACACAGGAAAGATAGGAAACACAAAAGCGCACCAAGGATAAAGGTAATTTTATTTAGATACAGGTAATGTAACAAATAGTAACTTACACTTATGAAGTTCAAAGTCCAGTGAACATCAAAAGCTCTGCCTCGCCGATAGATGTAGCTCCTAGCAGGGATGCCGTTTGAGACAGTCGATCCCGTGCATGGGGAAATGCTGGGTAATCCAGTGTGACTATGCCACTTCCGGGTTCACGTACCAAACGTGCAGCAATGCAGCTTTGATGGCCTCACTAACTCCCCTGTGTTGCAGGCCCCTGACTTCACTAGAAGGTTTGCAGTACAGACAGATGTGTCTAACTATGGGCTGGGACCAGTCCTTAGCCAGGATGATGGCCAGGGAGAGGAGCACCTGCTTGAGGGGTTAATGAGCTACAGTCTGAGTAATAATATACTATATCTGGATTTGTAACAGGCATACCCTCCATGGTTCTGAGCTTCAAATGGACTTAATTGGGGGGGGGGTCCTTTCCAAGATAGCCCCACTCAAGGTGACACTGTTGTTTAGAAGGTCAGAAACCATAAGCCAACTGGACTCGGTCAGCTTCAAAGAAAATGTCATGTTTTGTCTCCCTGTCATAAAACTGTCAAACTCACAGATGATTTATGACAGGGGGGTTTAGGTTGGGGCAATGGGGAAAATTGGACTTAAAGTCTGAGTAAGGATTATGAAAGTTAGATGTCTACAGAGGTGTATTTGGAACAAGATACGGGATATCTCATTGTCTCTTACCAGTGACCACTTTGGGAGAAAACACGTCATAGGGTGATGTATAGCGTTTTCTTTTATGATGTTATCCATTTATTTTAAGAAGCTGTTCTGCATTTAATTGTAATTGTAGGTTTCTTGTAATATTTTTCTGTAACCTAAGCACTGTATTTTATATATATATATATATATATATATATATATATATATATATATATATATATATATTTTTTTTTTTTTAATAAGTAATGCTAGTTCTGAATGAACTGTTACACACTCTGGGGAGAGTATTTATGTTTTCGGACACCTTTTTGTACAACTGATTTATGTGTATTAAAGTGCATAGTTTTTTTCTATATTAAACAGTGACTTGGGGCCTTCGCAAATGTTAATTTGAAATCTCTTATTTGCATACCCCAGTGGTAATAGAGAGAATGTTCTGAACAAACAGGAGATGTATTGGATATACACTCTCAACACTCTCCACCCACATGGCATTAACCTTGACTGGGAGTTGAAACACTTTCTTCAGGGTTAATTGGCTGGGGAGTCTTGAGAGTGTGTCTCCTTACATCACAGCATACACTTATTAACCCCTGTCTTTGTTGCATGGTCTGATGTCCTCACATTGCATTTGATTATAAAACTTAAGACCAATTGTGTCCTTGGTTATGTACATTTGTTCTATATAATTTTCTTTCATTTAATTTTTCTATATAATTTATTTATATATTCCATGCAATGCATTTATATATTTCTTTCAAACAGTTTTTTCATTAGTTTAGTTAATGTTTACCATTACATAGATATGTTAATTATGACTTACCTGTATTGCATACTATACATTGCCATTATGCTGACGGCGTGTGAATATATAATGCATACAATGTAAATACTGAATTGAAATACTTTCTATATCCATTTAGTCTTTATAACTTCCTCAATGGGTCAAAAATACTATACAGTGCAATTCATTATTATTTTATATTCTTGCTGCTATACATCACTCATGTTTGTTTTTAATATTTTTAATGTATTTGTGTTATTTGTTGTATATATACATTGTTCTCACTTGACTAGTTGTTATTACACAGGATATCTTGTAGGCAAACTCTTTGTCCATATAAGGCTATTCCAGCTGATTACCCAATTGATTAACAGTGTGTGGAAACATTTTTTCCAGCCAATAGGAGGAAGGGGCTTGCCTACTTAAGATACCTCTGTAGAGAGTTTCTTTACTCTTTGATAAAGTCCCAGGACAGGATGAAACGCGTCAGAGGTCTCTCTGTGATGTACAGCACCATCGTTTAATAAAGCTGATTTTAATTCCATTTTTGGCTGAGTTCCATTCACGCAGTGACCGCCTATACTCCAATTACTCAGTGGATAGATATCATCTGCAATTGAGTAGGGTGTTAATATTAACTCACTGGAGGTACCATGCAGAGGAGAACGTTGAGTTGGCTAGAGTAGCCTTGTGTATTAACTCTGGTTGCATATCTAGGTCACATGCTCACTTGTGTCCTGTTCGTGATGGTGGTATATTGGGACAGATTTATTGGAGATATAACTCATTTGAGGACCTTTGCGAAGGAGAAGAGGGTGACAGCTTGCAAGCTGTGTACTAAACCTTGTCTTTTAGGGGAGATATTGTCCATTTGAGGGACCTCTACGGAGGTGAAAAGTGGGAGCTCTTGCGGGTGTGAGTATTAACCCTTGTCCCATATGCAGGTCACTTGCACGGAGGGTGCTGTACATGGCATAGGCTATATAAATTTAAAAGCCATGTGCTTGTGTTGTAATCACTTTAAATGTTTTTTATAAAAGTAATGTTTGCTGCGTTCAGTTAGAACTACGAATTTTAAATTATCTTTTTGGCTAGAGTATTTGTGGAGCTTCTGAAAGGTCCGGGGACCTGGGCTATAGCCCAGAAAGCCCATGCCATAAGAAAGGGGTGTGCAAACCTTTGGTGCTGCGCCCCCCTACATGCTCTCCTCCAGTGCTCGCACCCCCCTTACCTTTGTGCCGACATCAAATGATGCAGTGGGTTCATGTGACGTCACATGACCCGCGGTGTCATTTGACACCACATGCCCATGGCTACGAGTGTCAAATGATGCAGCGGGGTCACGTGACATCACGTAGCAATTGCGCCGCGTCGCCCGAAGCAACCTGAATCAATGTAAGTGAGTTACAGTGGCCGCGCGCAGTCCCTGCCCCCCAGTTCATGCTCCCCTGCCTTATGATGACACTGGATAAGGACATGCATTAGAGTTTAAGCAGTAGCTTGATGGAGAAAATGGAGAAAAATGGAGGATCTTGGCAATATTATAGAGAAACAAACAACACATTTTAGCAATACCATTAAATAATGCAGAAGGAAAGGTAGGAGTCAAATATCACTCCTAGATTACGTGCCTTGGCAACAGGGTAGTTGGTAGTACTATTTACTGTGATGAAAAAGGGGGATAAGTCAGATTTATGGGGACCTAATTGGGAGTGCAGTTTTAGACATATAAAGTTTAACGTGGTGGAGCGCCATCCACAAAAGTATAGTAAAGAGGCAATCGGAGACTTAAAACTGAATTCCAGGTGTGAGGGTATGGGTGGATAGATATATCTGCATAGAGATGACACATAAACACAAAAGAGTTGATGAGGTCACCATTAAAGTGACAATGTGTAGAAAAAGAAAAGGAGAGGTCCCAGAACAGAGCCCTGAGGTATACACAGACCGAAAATATGTGATGGGAGAGGTATAAGAACCAAGATAGAGATTTGTTGTGGATACCAACGGAGTTTAGAATATGAAGTAGAAGAGGTAGATCAACAGTATCGAAGGCAGCCGAAAGACTGAGTAGGATTAGTAGGGAAAAATTACCACAGGATTTTTCTTAATGTAGACCATTGGCTACTTTAGTGAGCACAATCTCTGTTGAGTGAACTGTATGAAAGGCAAATTGTAAAGGGTCTAGGAGGGCATGGCAATTAAGAAAGTTGATCATACGGGACATCATGAGACATTCTAGCAGTTTGTAGGCAAAAAGCAGGTGGGATTCAGGGTGATGGGAGAATTCTCCAGACAGTATTCTTAAAATATAGAATCAAGATATATATTTTAATTGCTTGTGATCACTACTTCAGCAGGTCTTTCCTTTACTGTAAGTCCCCAATAAAAACTGATGAAGGAATACAAAGAGTATGGCACCACTGACTTCATAACAGTTGATATATTTAGCCATCAGGCTAAATATAAAAAATTTGTTATGAAGTCTGTGGTGCCACACTCTTTCTATTCCTTCACACATCTGTACTTCATCATGTTCCCACAGAGTCAACTATCCGATCTTCCGAGCAAGACCTCGTTATAAAATTATACTTTTTCTGGAATGTACAGTATTTCAACATTTATAAAAATCACACATCTACTTTATTTCCTTGGCGCGTATCTGATCATTCATGATTACAAATTAAAAATACATTTTAGAGGTTGCTAAATGTCATTAAATCAAAAATTCTACTCTTTTTTTAATAGATTTTTTATTGAGATCATAAACATTAAACAACAACATTACAACAATACAATACAGAAATAAACAATAAGAAACACAGAAAAATATACTTTTACACAAAATTGTTTTAAGTATTGCTCATCATACTTATGATTTCAAAATTCAACACATTAACACAAATAATAATAAAAAGAAAAAACAGATAATAGCATTTTCAAAGATTAACATCAAAGCAATCACCACACATCCTCCTAATGAAATCTGACATAAAATTCCATATATATATATATATATATATATATATATATATATATATATATATATATATATATATATATATAATGTGTGTGTGTGTATTTTGGATCGCAGAGTAGAACTCCTGGGGTCTATCATACAATTTATATTTTCATATGTATATTGATTCTTATGATTGATAGATACAGTATTCATTACCCCATTGTTCCACCTACTCTCCAAACCACTATAGGGAATTCCCTTTCAACTCCATTATATTTCTAAAATATTCATCAAGCGGTTCAATCGCAATATTAAAAAGCAGGGGGGATAAAGGGCAGCCCTGCCGTGTTCCTCTGAAAAGCCCTATCTCCTGTGATAGTAAGCCTGGGGTCTTTATAAATTGCCCTGATCGCACCAAGAAAGGTTCCTGTAATACCCATTTTCCCCAGAACATTCATCAGATATTCCCACCTACATTATCAAAAGCTTTTTCGGCATCCACTAATATTATTATATTATCTTTATTGCTTTGCTTATTAGTTTTTGTCCAGTGTATAGCTGTTATAAACTTTTTAATATTTTTAATAGAAGCTCTGGTCTCAGCTGTTTTGGAGGTTAGTGGCTCCTCCCTCCCAGGGTTTAAGCTCGTCCCTCCCAGCTTTCCAAGTAAGCAGTTCTTTCTTTGACATGCAGCTGGTTGTGACATCCAATGCGATCATGCTTCCTCTAATTATAGAGGTAAATAAGAGTTTAGTTAGTTTTAGGACCTGCAATATTTGGTAATGCCTTGAAGTGGCTTGTAGACTTAAAATCTTGACTATATGTAATGCCACATAGAGTGCAACTGGGCTGTGGCACATGAATATAGGAAAACACAGGGGGTGCCCAGTGCTACATCCAAATGACAAAACATACATGGTAATAATTACAAGAAAAGATGCTTCAGTACTAATAACAATGCTAATGCTAATAACAAAATATGTTTTTTTAGTTAGAAATTTTGGCCAAAACATCATAAGCTTGCACACCAAACGTCAAGGTAAACCATAATAAGTGCAAGTCCTACACTACACTGCATTTGTTCCCAATACCTCTGTATGAGGGGGACGAACCATAATAGATTCATTATCTGCAGCAAGATGAGACAATCCACCATTAAAAAGGGGGAGTTGACGTGAGCTCTGGGGGAGGTGCCACAACCTCCATACAACTGATACCAGTCAGAAATTAATTAAACACACAAACCCAGCAAGCTCAAACGTCCACACCCTCCTAATCTTGACTATATGTAATGCCACATAGAGTGCAACTGGGCTGTGGCACATGAATATAGGAAAACACAGGGGGTGCCCAGTGCTACATCCAAATGACAAAACATACATGGTAATAATTACAAGAAAAGATGCTTCAGTACTAATAACAATGCTAATGCTAATAATAAAATATGTTTTTTTAGTTAGAAATTTTGGCCAAAACATCATAAGCTTGCACACCAAACGTCAAGGTAAACCATAATAAGTGCAAGTCCTACACTACACTGCATTTGTTCCCAATACCTTAATGGTGGATTGTCTCATCTTGCTGCAGGTAATGAATCTATTATGGTTCTTCCCCCTCATACAGAGGTATTGGGAACAAATGCAGTGTAGTGTAGGACTTGCACTTATTATGGTTTACCTTGACGTTTGGTGTGCAAGCTTATGATGTTTTGGCCAAAATTTCTAACTAAAAAAACATATTTTATTATTAGCATTAGCATTGTTATTAGTACTGAAGCATCTTTTCTTGTAATTATTACCATGTATGTTTTGTCATTTGGATGTAGCACTGGGCACCCCCAGTGTTTTCCTATATATATATATATTATATATAAAAGAAAAGAAAAAAACAGGCGCACACCTAGTGCATTAAAGTATAACAATGTAGTTTATAGAACAATAAAAACAGTCAAATGCCCACTCACAAAAGTACACCGTAAATGAGCAGGTATGAGATAGGCTCTAATAAGCCAATACTGCAGTCCGACTCAGCAATGGTGTCCTTCTCCTGTGTGATCTCCGCGTGGTTTCCTGCAACCGGAAGTGACATCCACCCGGTCGGGTACCCCGCACAGGAAATCCCTCCGGGAACCAGCACCTTCAGCTCCCTGCTTCTGGTCGCTGCACCACCGGGGGAAGAAAGGATCCAAACTTCTGCTTTGCCTCTCACAGCCTGCAATAGTTCTCAAACCGCAGTGATAGTCTCCGTGGGAAAATGACTCCTCTGTCTTAGCCACGCCCTACGCTTTTCGTCATCTATGATGACTTCATCAGGGGCCAATGCATGCTGCTTTAAACACAGCTTTAAACATGTCTGTGAGTGGGTTAACTGGCTTTGCATCTCCCAAGTCCTTGCTTAAAAGCTGTGTTTAAAGCAGCATGCATTGGCTAAGGGTGGTTCATGTAATGTGAGCTTGAGATAAAAGGTGGCACTGTGTGCTCATTTGCATGTCATTTCCCAGAATCCCTTGCTGCAGTGAAAGTGCTGTGTGCTGGGCGATAATGGTGAAAGACAGGGTTGCAGACCTGTCTAAGACATGCAAATGAATATACAGGAATATTTACAGTTGCTATATGCTATACTGTGGAGGGTTTTAAACCTATACATTTGCTCGCCCCGGGCGAGTGGATTTAACATTGTGGCGAGCTCCTATTGGCCCAAGCAGCACACGTTTGGTACTAGGTGGCGAGTAGATTTTTTTGTGTGGCGAGTAGATTTTTTGGTGATTTGTCGTCCACTGTATATATATATATATATATATATATATATATATATATATATATATATATATATATATATATAATGTGGTAATTTTTGGGGGGGTTTAGAGCTTGCTGGTGATCTGTATGTTTATTATCTTGCTATATTTGCAATCATTTCTTGCAAAATTAATCATACACATACTGTATTGAACATACATATCTGCACGGATAAAATCTACATAGTCTCAAAATATGTAGTTGGAGAAATCACCCCCCACATATACTCCTTATACCAAAAAGACTCATAATTAAGATTTGATACCTAAACAAGGTATCTTCTGCTGCATTCCGCTCTGAATCGTATCCTCACTGCTACCTCTTTCTCCGGTTGGTGAATGACGATTCTGTGCATGCCTCTGATCATGCTCCACTAGTCTGTCTTCAATATCTTCGTGGTGCTCTTAAGTGTATTTTTCAGCTTCCCTGGCCTCAGTGAAGATTTTTACTCCATTCGACGTAAAAAGTAACAGAGTGGCTGGAAACCCCAAAGAAAATCTCTTGTTTTGCTGAAACAAAGAGCTACAACGTATTCCAAACTCTTTCCTTTTGTTAGAGACTGCCACTGAATAGTACTGGAAAATTAATATCTTGGATCCCTTGTATGCAATTCCTACTGAGCCCTTGTAAGTTCGCAGAGGTCTGTTATTTTTTCACTAAAGTCCAGCAACTTAGCCATCACTGCTCCTGGTCTTTCTCCTTGATATTTTGCTTGACCCAGCCTATGTGCTCTTTCTACTTTGATTGTAGCCAGATCCAAAGGTAACCCCAAAATCTTGTGACAGGGGCCATCTTAGGAGATTCTGTTTTCTTGTCACTTTTCTCAGCTCTCTTCTGCTTAGCTGTTCTAGCCAATTTGCTTCCCAGATACTGTAGGTGGCCATGGTGCTCCAGGGTCTTTACTGTGGATCACTGTGTTTTTTTTTTCTTTTTTATTGATTTTTTCCAGCGCAATTTTGCTTTGCAGAGTGAGGCTCACTGGAGCTCAGCAATCTTTGTCCATCCCCACTGGTGCCATACCAGAAAGTCCTACTTTTCTTTTTAAAGGCAAGTCCCATTTTGATCTGTAATATAATTTCCAATATACAGATGCAACATGCTTCATTATTCCCTCAGTTGGGATATGGTGAGATATGTTGTAATATTCTGCGCTATCACCACTTCCATTAAATCCTTTGGGAAACTCTGACATTGTGTATTATAACGGGATATGTTGTGTCATCAATAGATAGGTCACATCCTACATCTGAAGTATTAGGCATAAAGGTTACGGTATGTGAATCACAAACTCATAAGTGTGTATTTCTGATCCTCCACATTGACCATTAGTAAAAGGAGAAAGGAAAGAAAAACACACTTACATTCAAAATGAAAAAGAACTCTTCAGTGCTATTTATGTCAGACATATGCACAGCAGGAACATCTTGATTTCTAGGGTGGATGTCCACATGAGTACTGAAGTTGTAAAGTATGGAAGTTATGACTAAACCACAGTGAAACCTTAATTCAAGTGCATAAACATTTACAGCAGGTGAAAACAATATAATATTATACTTCTCCAAAAATCAGAATTTCTAAAGCACTTCTGCAAACATTTTGCAGAAAAAGTTGGCAAATATTTCATATTTTGCACATATTTGCATACAAAAAGTTGTAATTTTTTTTAATTCAGTGAGCCAACAAATAGCCTTAGTTGAAACATTTAGCTAAATTGCTAATTTCTTTAACATTTAAAAATGTTGACGGCAAAAGGAACGTCAGACCCTATTTGTTCATTTGCTTTCTTCCATATTATGGGTACTCTTATGTGTATCAGAAGCAGTTTTTTATTCAGTTATTGTTCTGAGTTGTTGTTCTGAGTCTCTTCCATAAATCCACCACCCTTTCTGTGAAGTACTGTATACCCTGAGCCATAGACTCCCCAACTTCATATCATATTGACTATACCTTGTTGGGACCCTTGATATATTTGAACATTTCAATTATATTCACCCCCTTCTCCATTCTCTCAGTTTTTCCTGAGATTTAATTGTGAAGACTGTGAGCAATTTTATTAGTGCTTTGCACAATTTCTATTTTTTTTATATTCGTCTGGAGATACAATCTCAAGAACAGAACACAGTACTTTCGTGACGGTTAGAAATAGGCGAACCAGTCAAAATTAATTCCCTTGAGTTTCCTGGGCTTTCCATTCAAAATTCATTTCGCGAAGTAGAATATGCTTACGAATTGTTCCAACTTTAATCAGTGCAGATTGGGTAAAATACCCCTTTGTAATAAAAAAATGTAACATTGTCTACTATGAGAATTTTTTTTTCTGTCAACAAAAATAAATGCTATGGACATTCCTATATTGAGGTTGGAAACACAATTATTAATTAAATAGAGTATGTGTGCTAGTCAAGGAATGTGTGTCAATCGTGCTGTATGTGGCCAAGTTTCACTGCTACAACTAGTTTAACACTGTTATCCATGCCACATACCCAACCTTCTAGACAACTCTATTCTGGCTCTGAGGGGGTGCACAAGACACATTTTGCTACTAGCCAGACATGAGAGGAAATACACTTGGGTTTATTGTAAAGCAGTATAACACAGCTAATATATAAATCCAACACTCAGGGACAGATACATAAAAGGGGGAAAAGTACTCACAAAACAGTGCTCCGCTCAGTTTTGTGACAGCTCAAGTGGAGCCTAAAAACAGTCCAACAAATAGCCCCAGTCCTTGCGGACCTTCCCAGCATAACAACAGAACAAAGAACTGGGATGGCTAGTAGATTCCTGAATACTACATGCCTCTATCTACTGCCCAAAACCAAAGAGAAGTTCCTCTGCCCAGGTACTGGGATACTTCTGGGTGTCTCCTGCCATTGTGGCTTACCGCTTGATCCAGCCACTATTCTCTGCTGAACTCCACACGGGACCATCACACGTTGTCTCTTCCTACAGGGGTTTTCCGAGTATACCCCTGTTTCCTCACCTAGCTCTGCAGTTGGCAGTTCTCTACTGCTGACGCCCTTTCAGCTCCTTTACAGGGGCTCTGCAAGGCCACTGTCAGCACACACTGTTCCATCAGATTTGGTCTGCTTAAATAGCCTGAGTTCTCATTTTGAAAATTGAACCAGCAAATGTGACCATGGGTGGAGTTCACCATCTTTCTTGAGCTATTTGAGTAGCACCATGTGTAAAGGTTTGGATTAAGTATATTCCCATCAGGGGAGCCTGTCTCACCCCTACTACAGTACATTTAACATTCCATCTGGCCTGCGCAAAGACAAGCCCTCTGACTTGATATGGTCCTATCCCTCAGCTATTAAATGCTAGTTCAGATACACAAATACAATTCAAGCAGCACAAATGTCTATTAACCGTCCTCAATTCCCCAACAAAAGGCACAAAGTAGATACATTAGAAAAATGTACACCTAAAAACCATACATAACTTTGGACCCCCCCTAGGCATACAATGTCTGATAATTGATCACAGTGATTAAAAGTCTAGTTTTAGGAAAATTCCAAGTTAACCCCCAAGGTTACACATTCTCCTGACCAGAACATTATCACTGCTTTCCCATGTTGTAAAACATTACATTACAATGTACAATGTACATTTGAGATATACCAACAATAGCAGTACCACTACTTTCAAATATAATAAAAGATCACATGTTGACATGCTTCTGGGAAATACATATATAGGCAATCCAAGTGCCTTACAATAACCCCTGGGGTCACTAGCTGTGACCCAGAAGGAATGGGTTTAAGCTGCGGCCACCTTTATCCTAATGTGGCCGTAGCGGCGCAACTCTGATAACCGCGGGCAGATGCAGTATATATTTTTTTCTCCGGAATATGTTCCGGTATTTTAGCGCTCGTAATATTAGCATATTCTTAGCTCTTCTGCAATACTGAAATACCATCTAAAAATTCAGGTGGGCGTTCGTGAGCTGTTGTCTTCAAACTCTAATACTGTAGCAGTTCAACCTACATCGGTACACAGTCTGTGTGTGCACACGCAGTAATTGTAAATTTGCATATTTATACATGCATGTACAATGCTGTATGTCTCATTTGAACATTGTTGAAACGCATAGGCGTGTACTGTAACAGTATCACATTTCGGCGTACTGTATACAACGCTCTCCCCTCGCTCTCCCCCACACACACACACACACAATATAATTTACTGCACTGCAGTATTTCAACTTTTTATCTTATCTACAGCACATCTCTCTCATCACATTCCTGCGTGTGTAACGTAGCAGTGCAGAGCCTGGTTTAATTTATTATGTGTTGACTATTAATGCTCATTGAGGAAAAAACAATTCAAGAGTGAGTGACCAAAAAAACAAAATATTCAATCTGTGCTGTGGCTTTTGACTGCGACACTGTGCATTTGACTGCACATGATTGATTTGTGTGATTTTTATGTATTTGGGGGTGCGGGGATCAAATTATTATGATGACCTGCCTGTTGAAAATATGTCATGTCTTTGAACTACAGTACAGCTAATCCTTCATGCAGCTTTACCCCTCTACCCCCACAGACACACACAAGGCTTGCTCAAGGATTTCAACCTTTTATCGACACCTCTCCAAAACCATTCATTTTCAAAAGCTTGTCTTTGTGCTTTTAATCGTCCCGAGCATCACCTCTCTGCGCCTGCGTGTAATCCTCTTTGGGAAGGGAGCTAGATGATGATTACTGCGCATGCGTCAGTTTATAACTTCACCACTGCTTGCGAAGTTCAAGAGTGAGTAACCAAAAAATAAATAAAAATTCAACCTCTTATCGACATCTCTCCAAAACCATTCATTTTCAAAAGCTTGTCTTTGTGTTTTTCAACCTCTCTCAGACCATTCGTTAATTTTCCTATTGTTGGCTTTCCCTTATGTTAATCTGATTATGTAACCAATTATTAAAAAGGTAACCAATTATTAAAACTGTATGTCTTCTTGAAGCATCCCCCCCACACATTCACAGTGAATTTAAAGTTCAAAGAAATAAAATCTTGATGTAATTAAATATGTATTTTATTTTATCAGGAAAGAAAAATATAAATAATCATTGAGAGGGAGGGGGGGTTGAAAATTGAGGGCGGTGGATAATCATGAATAATGCACACTGATAATATGAAAAACAGTAATACAAATTTTCCGTCTTTATCTTCTTCCTCATTCTGTGTAGTTCATTGAGAAAGGGGATGTTTTGTGTAAATCATGACTGCAGTTTAGATACACTTAACTGTACACATAGTTCACATAATTTAGACATGGTACCCCCCATCCCCCTGTCCATCCTTTTTTCTTTGAAAAGACACGAAAAGAAAAAATTAGTGTAGTTATGTGCATACTGTATTATGGCATTGTGTACTGTATAGCTACTCCATATTGGACTACAGTATGCAGATAGTACTGTCAAACTAGTCCATACTGGAAATACTGTATACTGTAACTACTGTTAAATACTTTGTAACCGGATGGCTAGTGCTGCTCTCTCAGGAAAGAAAAAATCTGTGCTATACTTACCTGTATCATACTGTACTTACCATACTACAGTACAGTACTATACCATACTACCTTCCTGATGCTTGCCCATTAAGCTCGATCACAATGGGCAACACAGTCGCAATATGGTCAATATATTTATTGAAGTGAAACTTCTTTAGTGGCACCTCATTCGTATTGGGACAAAAATGGATTGTGGAGATAGAAAATGAAACGGATGTGACGTGAAAGTGCTGACGTAAAAGTGCTGTCAGTTGAGGCCGGGCTGTGTTCTGGCAAATCACATGCGGCGGCGGCAATAGCTGCCGGCGCTGCTCCTAACGGCCGCCATTCCCCCACACGCCCGCACAGATGGATGCGCATGCGCAGATGTGACCGCCAGGTCCCTCATGCGCTAATGCGTCCTGTCACTCAGCAGCGCGTAACTTCCCTCCCCAGACTGCCCTCTCACTCAGTAGCGCATAACCTCGCTCCCCAGGCTCCACTCTCACTCGCGGTGAGTCCCCATTTAACGCCCCCAGAAGTGTCCTCACCTCACCTGGTACACGGGGGCAGTGCTCATCATCATGGGGACAGCCAATGGGACTCCTGCTCTGGTAACGGGGGGGGGGTTGAGTGCGCTGCGTCCCCCACAGCACCATCAGAGGGGGCATCGCTGCAGCGCTCCCCTCCGAGCCGGCTCCAGCTGACATTGACGCTCTGCCGCGCTGCCCCCCCTCCACTTGTCACCACTGCCTCCATCGCCTCTGTGCCGCCTCTGTGCCGCGATCTCGTAGGAATGGGAGGGGGGGGGGGAACTGCTGAAAGGGGCTGGGGGGAGGACGACAAGGGTGCTGGGGGAGGAAAAGGGTCTGGGGGCAGGACAAGGGTGCTGGGGGCAGGACAAGGGTGCTGGGGGGAGGACAAGTGTGCTGGGGGGAGTCAGGAGAGAAGGGGCAGGACACAGACAGAGAGACATACACATCACACACAGAGAGACACACATACACATACACACAGACACACACATACATACATACATTGACTGACACACATACACTGACACACACACACACTGACTAACACATATACACTGACACACATACACACACACACATTGACTGACACACATACACACACACATTGACTGACACACATACACACACTGACTGACACACATACACACACTAACTGACACACACACACACTGACTGACACACACACACACACACACACACACACTGACTGACACACATACACACACTGACTGGCATATACACACACACACACACACACTGACTGACACACATACACACTGACTGACACCCATACACATGCACACTGATGCACGCACACTCTGACACACTCACGCACACTATGACACACGCACACTCTGACACACGCACACTCTGACACACACACACTGACTGACACACACACACTGACTGACACACACACGCACCCCATTGATGCACCGAGCACCGCCCCTGAATGATGTGCCTATACCCCCCCCTCTAAGCTCCCCCATCCGC
Source organism: Ascaphus truei (assembly GCF_040206685.1). Classification (NCBI taxonomy): domain Eukaryota; kingdom Metazoa; phylum Chordata; class Amphibia; order Anura; family Ascaphidae; genus Ascaphus; species Ascaphus truei. The sequence goes on from NC_134485.1 coordinate 90,659,933, forward strand.
TCAACATCCATGATGCCGGTACTGCTGCCACTGCACTGCTGCCAATAAACATGGCCCCGCCAATCAAATTTACTCATGCTCTAAGCAGTAATAACATTATTGTTACTTTTATGTTGCTGACAACACACAAAGAAGTTTTACACAGCACACACAGCTTTTTTTTGCATAGTTCCACGGTGAGTACATCGTTCCAAAAACTCATTATGCCTTGCACCAACTCATCCTTTTTGGAGGGTTTCACGACTTTTCAGATATGATCCTTCAGCTGATGCCAGACCATTTCGATAGGAATGGTCTGGCGATCTGTCATTGGAGGGGGAAAAAAAGGACAATTAGTTAAAGAGATACACAGTAAAAACAGAGGGAAAAAATGAGACATGGTTACCGCACTTACTCCGCTGGCGTCTTCACCCAGTTGATACCGCGCTCAAGAATATGCGCTGTTGACGCAGTGTGCTTCGGATCGTTGTCCTGGTAGAAACGGTGATCATCTGGGAACTCACGTGTGATGTATTCCACAATCTAAGGGACAATTTGCTCTTGGAAAAAAGCTTTATTCATGATTCCTATAACAAGAAAAGAAACGTGCTCCAAAAACTGCACACTAGTACAGTACAGTGCATAAGGCAAAAGCATGTGACTTATTTTACCTTCAAAGTTGACAATGCATCCTGGTCCACCTAGAGATGGCACCCCACACATGCATCTTCACTGGGTGTTTTGGACGCGGCTTCATAGATATTCAACCTTTTTTGTGGAATGCAAAGGTGGAAATCTCTCCATTGATACAGTAGACTCGTCAGTGAAGATGCAATCCTGGAAAGTTTCTCCACTGTCGATCCATGCCTGGACAACTGTCTTGATCTTGTTGACGTCCCTTATCATAGGGTACGCTCTATAATGACAAGGAATAATTTTATAGGTACAGTACAGTACAGTTTCTAAAACAACACTTTAACCTCCTGTACTGTCCAGTACTAACCTCACACGTCCATATTTCCATCCAATTCTGCGTCTCATCTTCTTTATGCTGGTCTCGGATACAGTGAGATTGTGATTTTGCAGAAGAGTGTATTTGACCCTTAATGCACTCTTCTCATCATTCTCTTCACTTATTTTGTCGACCAGAAGAGTTGTCTCCCTACAGTGTAAAGAAAAACAACAATCTTGCAAGTTACAGTGCAGTAGGCCACAAGTACAGCACATCATGCACAGTAAACAATAATAGAGATATATTGTATTATATAGTAATATAAATATTCAGAAATAACTATAATATTACATAGATCTATACTATTGAGTTATATTAATATGCAGCAATATAAACAATAATAGATAATATACTGTATTATATAGTTATACAAATAATCAGAAATAACTATAATATTAGATAGATCTATACTATTGGTTATATTAATATGCAGCAATATAAACAATAATAGATAGATATACTGTATTATATAGTTATATAAATATACTTACGCATTAGTTACCGTTGGTGTCCTCGTGCGTTGTTTGGTTTTTCCGTGTGCATGATAGCACACGGTGGTTGATGGCACAACGAGGCCAGAAGCAGCTAACCAGCGTTGGATATCTGCAATTTGTTGTCCGCTCATGTACATCTCCTTAATTCTCAGGCTGAGATCCCTTGCAATCTTTTTAACAGGCATTGCTGCGAGTAGAAAGAAATACAAGCACAAGAATGTATATTCGATGTTTAGTCGATGAGTATTCAATGTGCAGTGAATCCACAAAATGGATGGTGGATTTATACGTTAATGACTCACATTAGAGTATGCCCACTTTTAATACCTGTACCTCGTCGCCATCATAAAAGGTTACACATTTTGCATAGCCCACCAATTGATGATCTGTATCTGAACTTTCCCTTGTCCAGATACTGCATTGTGCCATCGGCTTCCATGGATCAACCCTGATTCTACGGATGCAGGAACCCACTCGACTCTGCCGTGCCTGTCACGCAGAAAAAGCGAAAGGCAGGAGCCATTTCCAAGCCAAGGCCAAAGCGAAAGGCTAAGGCTTATAAAGATAACCTTCTGCTGACTCCAAAGGCTAAGGGTTTTAATACACGTAAGCCTTATTATGTCAAGAAGAAATTCAGTGATTTACACTCAAAGCAAAACAAATGGCAGCCAACCCATCAAACCCGCAGGCCACTTCCTCGATTACATTTCGAGGACTCTGCCGCTGCTCTCCGGAAATCCACAGCCCATCTTCTCCACTACTCGTCCACGACGCTGCTGCTGCTCTCCCGGAAACCCACAGTCCATCTTCTCCACTACTCTTCGACGACGCTGCCGCTGTCACCCGGAAATCCACGGGTCACTTTCTCCGTTACGCTTAGACGACACTGCCGCTTCTCTCCATGGAACCCCCATCTCATCCTCCGTAGCACCCATCCACTCAGATGTCCACAGCACCCCATGCACAAGATTCAGCTCGTTAGACCGCATGCTGAATGGGTTAAGTGTCGATATCCCCGGGAACTCTACTATGCTGGTAAAGATAGATCTTCTTTTAGAGACCATGCTAAATATGGATCAACGGATGGAGAAGATGGATCAACGGATGGAGAAGATGGAATTGGACGATCCAAGGCAGATACAATACTGCCCATGTCTAGTTAGTACTTAATGATACATTAACTGAAGTTAACGTAAATAAAAATGTTATGGACATCTGAGGACCTTCTCCATAGTGAGCAACTTTGGGTTGCAACTTAGGTTAAATGAGTAGTTATGTTCCAATATAAGGATCTGTATTGAAAGACTCATTGTAGGCACCTGACTAAATAATTTGGAGGGTGCCGGATTTGAGATCTGATTAGACACGTGCAACCGTAGAGAGGAAATAAATAGGGCTGGCAGAGATCCAAGAATACTAGCAATGCAGCGACAGATGCAGCGGCCATTATTCGAACACTTCACGTGGTGTATACCTCGGAATACTCATGTGATTGCACGCGATTTCTTCCAACCGTACCGCATTTAGACGCGAGTGCAGGCGAGTGCAGAAAATGGCATTTTAGTGTTCTGGTTTTTAAACACCTGAAATTGACACAGTACACAGTAGCACAGGACTGTACACATTATAATTCATTCATTTCATTGCATTTCACACAATCCATGAAATTCAAACAACGCAACCGCGTGCCTGGGGCGATTGGCTGCGTTAATGCCTTGTGGAGTACAGCAGCGCACATGAAAACGGCTCCGTGATTTGTTCGAATAACGGCCGCTACATCTGTACTACCAGTAAGAAATGTGATACTATGTTAACATAGGAACGGTAACATAATGCTTGGCCCCCTGCAGACGCACTTACCAGAACTCCCTCCTACTGTCTCTGTACGTTCTCCCTACCTACCAATTAGACTGTAAGCTCCTCGGGGCAGGGACTCCTCTTCCGAAATGTTACTTTTATGTCTAAAGCACTTATTCCCATGATCTGTTATTTATATTATCTGTTATTTATTTGATTACCACATGTATTACTACTGTGAAGCGCTATGTACACTAATGGCGCTATATAAATAAAGACATACAATACAATACAACATTGATTGATGTTGAATTAGACATCAGTTGCCATCAATGACTACAATTCAAGTAACAAACTGAGCAACAAGAAACAGTAACTTAACGAAAAAAGATGGTGCAAAACAGCGCTAAAAAAATATAAATAATGACAATACTTGAAATAAATATTGCAGGCAGCCTGGCAAATACTGACTGTACAGTCAGAAAATGAACCACAGAGAAAAGAAAGAATCAGTCCTTTAAATAATAATAAATCCGAATAAAGGCCAAACCGTCTCTTGCAAAGTCCCAAAAGTGTCCTTGAGCAAACAGGCAGTAAAGGGGTCAACGAATGGCTCACACCAAATGATAGTGCAATATGTAAAAAAGAGAAGAAAACAAACAGATAATGGTGCAGTACGCCAAAAAAGTTGACATTAAAACATTAAAAACTCACACATGACAAACATAACACACAATGACAAAGCAGTAAAGCTGAAGATCGCTCAGGTGCTCCTCTCTGATGATAACTGGAGCTCCTTTGGGGATTGCCTCATGTGGGGGATGGATGTTGAGTCGCACGAAAACCAGAACTTCCTGGTGGATGTGACGTCACACGCTGCGGTGTTACTGAAATCGCTGCTCCTCATCCTCTCCTTTCACCCCACAGCCTGCACAACTGCTGCCAATATCCTCCACAACCAAACAGACAGCTCTAAAAACAGGATAATCTCCCAACGCCGTTTCATGCACATATGTGCACTTCTTCAGGGGGTGTCTGACACGGCGTTGGGAGATTATCCTGTTTTTAGAGCTGTCTGTTTGGTTGTGGAGGATATTGGCAGCAGTTGTGCAGGCTGTGGGGGGAAAGGAGAGGATGAGGAGCAGCGATTTCAGTAACACCGCAGCGTGTGATGTCACATCCACCAGGAAGTTCCGGTTTTCGTGCGACTCAACATCCATCCCCCACACGAGGCAATCCCCAAAGGAGCTCCAGTTATCATCAGAGAGGAGCACCTGAGCGATCTTCAGCTTTACTGCTTTTACCATCCACTGTCCTGTAAGTAGGGTTTCAATTTTACCCCTCTGGACCTAATTGCTGTATCCTCCGGAACCCAGTATTTTAATGTTAATAAATAGCTTTTTGTTAGGATTATAGTCTTACTAGTGTCTGTCTGTCATTGTGTGTTATGTTTGTCATGTGTGAGTTTTTAATGTTTTAATGTCAACTTTTTTGGCCTACTGCACCATTATCTGTTTGTTTTCTTCTCTTTTTTACATATTGCACTATCATTTGGTGTGAGCCGTTCGTTGACCCCTTTACTGCCTGTTTGCTCAAGGACACTTTTGGGACTTTGCAAGAGACGGTTTGGTCTTTATTCGGATTTATTATTATTTAAAGGACTGATTTGGCACCGGCAATTCTTTCTTTTCTCTAAGAAACAGTAACTAGTACAGTACATTGAGCCTTTGATTTTACTATACAGTTACAATGTTGTGTCCTATTGGGTAATGTGGATACACCTTGTCTCTGACTAATACTATAAAAAATCTGCAAGGAGGATATATACAAAACAGGGGAGGGGGGTTGGACTAGTTATCAGTTTCATGTTGGTTAGTTTTTTTTTAAATATTATTACTATGATTAGTCAGTATTGTAAGGGACCTATTCACGAAACTTTGATAATTTGATAATCGAATGTATTGGCATGTATGACTTTGTGCAAAAACTGTATTCACAAAAGTAAATTGCATTTATTTTTTACAGTTTGTTAAAAAAAATGACATACCACACTAGTTTGTATTTGCTTAACAAGCGACATAAGCTTAATGTTAGATTCCGCTCCAGCAGTCAGGAAGAGCTGTGCAGAGAAAACATCTCCATACACAGCTCTTACAGGCAATTGCGCGGTTTAATTAAAAAAATGTTGTACATAGTATTGAAGCAGGGGGTCTCTGGAGCTGAACCGCATTACTTTCAGGTCCTGGATCCCCTGCTGACCTAGGTACAGGCCTCCGTATCGGGTGCTGGTATCTCTTGCAAGTTTAAATGTCTCGCATCAAAGCCCACATGACCGGGACATTTAAACTTTCAGGAGATACTGGCACCCCATACTGGGGCCTGTACCTAGGGAAGAAGGGGGTCCCAGGATCTAAAAGGTAGTAACCGCTAAGGTAATGAAGGGGTTACCCCCTCCCACAACCCTACCAGGAGGCCTAAACAATCATCCTGGGGCAACTACAACCTTCACCTATCCCCTCTATCACTAACAAACCAGTTACTGCTATTTAACCCCTTCATTATCTTAACGGTTAGCCACTAATATTATGAAGCTAGGCCGTAATTTTATTTTTATTATATAGGATTGAAGCAGACGGGTTCCGGAGCTGATATTAATGCAGCTCAGCCCTGGAGACCCTCGGCTTCAATCCTATGTAGTAAAAATAAAATATACTCTGTATAATGCAAATCGCTAATCCAAACTTGCCACCCTTTAGGTGATGTTAAAAAAAATGTAAGTATTCCAACCGAAATTTGCATCTCGGAGCTACGTGAATAGCAGTTACTGGCAAAAAATGCGAGTTTCAGCATTTTTACTTACCGCACGGCTTGTCAGAGCAAGAGTGATAACGCTGGTAAGAAAGCCATTTTGACATGTTATCACAGCTTTGTGAATAGCTAGAAATGCAAAATTGCTTGTAAAGGGCAATTGTTAAGTCACTTACCGAAGTTTAGTAAATAGGCCCCTAAGTGTATTAACACAGTGCTCCCAAAGTGATCACTGCTGGTTTCTGGTCAGCTTTTGTTCTTTTTATTATTTATCTGATTCACGGGTCAGCATCTCCTCAATTTGTCAGTGACCGGGGGATTGTGTGGAGATTTGGTTTTCAATTTATTAAGACTTACATTTATTTTGAATCTGGTTTTCAGCAGCTTTTCATGGCTTGTGTTTATTTGCCTCATTTTTGCTTTGGATTGAGGCAATAGAGACAACAAAAAAGTTTGGGTCATTCCAAACAGCTGTTCGATGTAGCTTGAATTTTCAACGCCCCCATCATCCCCCCACTCCAAATATTTAGTACGTTCCTTGTAAAAATAACACCTGACTTTACAACATCATAAACTGTAAAATATAAATTGACTAAAAAACATTTAGCTAAAAATAATCATAATTTAGTCATGAAAAGTATATTATAAATATTAAAGAAAACTTGATGCATTAGAATATTTTCTATTTTTCTCTAAACACTATTTTTAATATAGTCTCATGAATATACAGCATGAGAAAAAAATGCTACAATGTGAATTCACTTTAACATTCAGACTGCTTATTCGCTCAGGCAAATGCAGGTTTGTTCTTGAATACAATACTAAACTGAAAACGAGTTATTTTAAGAAATGAAATACACTGGGGATTTCAAGCCCTAGTTTTTGTTAAAGTCATTAATCAGGAATTCAGTGCAGCTTTATAAATGGACATTTTTCCTGCTTTTTCAGAGCTAATTTACTGTACCTGCTATTCATTTAAGGAACTGTAACTTTTTTAATATGTCTTCACTTAGACTTTGTTTTTTGCAAAGACATAAACTGTAAATCCTATGAATTACCATTCTCTTGAGTCGTGTCCCCTAATGTTTTAGCAGTGTCAAGGTGTCTGACAGTGTTCCAATTACCATGTGTTCAAATGGGATGGAATTGCTCTCTTAAAGATTTCAATGCTCCTGTAAAACCACTCAGACCTGACACTGTCACAATTCAATCAGGATACTTCTAATTTCAGAGAAGAATTTTCAAAACACAATGAGAATAGTACACAATGAGAATAGTTTTAAATTCTTGGTCAGATAGGGATAAGAAACGCTTGCTGGATATTGTATATATATAATATATATATATATTTATTTATTTATTTATTTGTTTCTTGGTTTATATAGCCATGAAACATGAATGACGTTCTTAGAACAATATAAATTAATGGAAATATAAATCCTCGGTAAACAGATGAGGACATAACAAAATCATCAAAGCAGAGGGTCTTTGTTAGTTTAGAGAGTCCTTACCTTACTACAAACACTAGTTATACACAAAATAATTCTGACTCATTTTTAAAACTATTTTATTTATACTTACTAAATAATTCAGTTGTTGACTCAGTGTATTTTGATTAAAAAAATAATTGCTTTGATTTGTGGATTAGCATTCTTCAGTTGTTATTCAAAAACCATATGAAAGTCCCAAGTTATTTATATCATGTACCAAGCCCAAACACACCTTTAATACAATATGTGGAGAGTCACTTGTTCACAAAAAGGAGCATACCTGAGATATATGCAAGCATCTTTCAATTACTTAAATTAGTATACACCCTACAGTAGGTATCTCAGGAGTTTGGCTATATTCATGATTAATTATCAAACACAAAATGAATATTTAACATTCTTTTGAAAATAGTTTCTATACAGTATCTCTATCAAGGACTAAAAATAGGTCATACTTAATCTGGTAAAACTACCATTGATTGATTTGGTTTTTTTAGAGATAGCAAAGTAAAATGTAATAGCCAAATTACTGTTACAGTATGAATCCGTTTAAAAGTCACAATTTCATTATTTTGTTAGTTATTCATCCACGAACTAATAGAATGATCTCGACGTGTCATATTCTCTAGCCTGCTGTACCCATCCTTGTCCAGACTCTGATACCTGACACCTCTGCACCTGTGCTCCACCTCTCAGCCTGCATATATAAACCTCCCTTTCCTGTTCCTCCTTTGCCTTTTTATACTGGTTCCTTAGCTCCCACAATGTTCCTGTGTTTACTGCTGTGTTAGCTATTGCTATCATCCTGTTCCAGTCTCCTCGTTGCTGACCTCTGCTTGTTACCTGACTTCGCTACCTGCCGCCTGCCTCGGACCCCTGCTTGTTACCTGACTTCGCTATCTGCCGCCTGCCTCTGATCTCTGCTTGTGACCCCTACTTCGCTCCCTGCTGTTCCTGCCACTGGGATCCACTTCAGCCGAAGTCCAATCCTTGACAGAATAAACAGGACCTACCATGGATTCCGCTGGAACAGACCCGACCCAGGCTCAGACACTCCATGACTTACAACATATCATGGTTGGTTACCAAGAACAACAAAGACACGTGTTCAATCGTCTTGGCCACTTGGAAGAACAAGCCGCCACCGCGGAAGATGTGAATCGTGAACTACGTGCAGCCTTAATCACCTCGTCTGGTCAAAACACTGTGCCTGTGCAAACCGCACCCCGTATATCCCTTCCGGAAATTTTTTGGGGGAAAAAACAATCTTTCCGGAATTTCCTTAATCAATGCAGACTTGTGTTCAAGCTTCAGCCCATCATTTATCATACCGAAGAAGCCCAGGTTGGACTGATCATAACCCTGCTCAAGGATGAGGCCCTTGCTTGGGTCTCCCCTATGTTAGAACAAGATAGCCCACTACTAAGGGACCTGGAGGAGTTCATCGAAGCCATGAGTCTTATTTTTGATGACCCAAATTGTAGTGCAACCGCTGAGGCAACTCTGAACAATCTTCGTCAAGGAAGACGCTCGGCAGCTGAGTACGCCGCTGAATTCCGCAGATGGGTTAACGATACTGATTGGAATGAGGCCGTGCAGAAATATCATTTTCGGCAGGGTCTCTTGGAGCAAGCTAAAGATGAACTAGCTCGGGTGGAGCCCCCAGAGAGATTTCAGGACTTTGTCCGTTTATACATCCAAATTGATCGCAGGCTTACGGAAAGACGATTGGAGAGACAGGGGTTCATGCCAAGCAACCCCAGGTTTAGAGATGTCAGTACCCCAAGACGTTCCAGGGAGACTGAGGAGGAGCCGATGCAAGTAAATACATTGCGGGGACCCATCTCAACCGGGGAAAGGAATAGACGCCGAATAGAAGATCTCTGTTTATATTGCGGAAACGATGGGCACTATCTCGCTGATTGCCCAAACAAGTCCAGGCAGTCTTCTTTCCAGAGCCCTAGGAGAAATCAGCTGCACGCTATTTCAAAGACTGTTTTCTCTGCTTCTCAAGGGAAAGATAACCCTCCTTTGCTACACCCTCACCTCCTGGTTCCTATTATAATCGAGGAAGGAACACATCGTTTCTCAACCACAGTAATGGTCGACTCAGGGGCGGCAGGTAATTTTATGGACATAGAATTTGCCAAGAACAATTCGGTATCATTTGTAGCCAAGGAATCGCCAGAAAGGATGGAAGTCGTTGACGGTTCTCCCTTGAGCTCTGGACCTGTTGCCCATGAAACCAGTAACTTAACACTAATCATGGAGCCCAATCACCAGGAGAAGATTTCATTTGGTCTCATTCCATCACCTTTGTTTCCAGTGATTCTGGGAATTCCATGGCTCATGATCCATAATCCACTAATTGACTGGAAGACAAAAACCCTCACGTTTCCCTCGGAGCACTGTCAGCTAGCCTGTCTACCTAAAACTCCTATACCAGAGTGTGTAGGAATACATAAGATTTCCTCGTCTCAAGAAAATCTTCTGCCGGCTCCTTACTCTGAGTTTTTAGATGTGTGTGACAAGAAGAACGAGGATACGCTTCCCCCACATCGCTCTTATGACTGTCCCATTGAATTATTACCGGGTGCTGCCATTCCGTTTGGAAGAATCTATTCCCTCTCAGAACCGGAATTGAAGGTCCTCAGTGACTACCTACAGGAGAACCTATCAAAGGGTTTTATCCGATCCTCTACTTCTCCAGCAGGCGCTGCGTTCTTCTTCGTGGGAAAGAAAGATGGTTCTCTACGCCCCTGCATTGACTATCGGGAACTAAATAAGATTACGGTGAAGAACAGGTACCCATTACCTCTGATTCCTGAACTATTGGAAAGAATTCGGTCAGCCAAAATCTTTACCAAATTAGATCTCAGAGGAGCTTATAATTTGGTCCGCATTCGACCCGGTGACGAATGGAAAACAGCCTTCCGAACCCGTTATTGGCACTATGAATATCTGGTGATGCCTTTCGGACTCTGTAATGCCCCTGCTACCTTCCAGCATTTAATCAATGATGTCCTCCGAGAGTTATTGGACCAATTCGTAGAGGCATACCTGGATGACATCCTAGTCTTCTCAGATAACATCATGGATCACCAGAGACATGTCCGAATTTTCCTTGAGCATCTCCGTAAGTACAAATTGCACATCAAGTTAGAAAAATGAGAATTTGAAAAGACCAGCATGCATTTCACGGTTACATCATCTCTCCCGAGGGTTTGAGTATGGACCCAGGCAAGATTCAAGCTGTGGTGGAATGGTCAATCCCTCGAAATGAAAAGGACATTCAGAGATTTGTGGGTTTTGCCAATTTCTATAGACGATTTATTAAAAATTTCTCTGGCATTATTGCCCCACTCACCCAACTCACACGGAAAGAATTCCCTTTCAAATGGTCTCCTAAAGCGGATGCGGCATTCGAACAATTGAAATCACTCTTCACATCTGCCCCTTTTCCTCATCCAAACCGAATACAGAATTACCATTCATCTTGGAAGTGGATGCATCCGACTCCGCTGTTGGTGCCATTCTGTCATAAAGAATTGGACCCAAGATGCTCCTTCATCCATGTGCTTTTTATTCATACCAAATGTCAACAGCTGAACAAAATTATGACATCGGAAACAAAGAACTCTTGGCTATAAAAGCTGCATTCTCTGAGTGGAGACATCTACTGGAGGGGGCCAATCACCCAATTACGGTCTTTACGGATCACAGGAACTTAGAATTCATTCGATCCGCAAAGAGACTGTCTGCGCGACAAGCCAGATGGGCTCTCTTCTTTGCAAGATTTCAGTTCCACATCTCATACCGCCCTAGCTCCAAGAATGGGAAAGCTGATGCCTTGTCACGGTCCTTTCCTAATCCTAGTTCAGACAAAGAGCAAGAAGAAACTATTCTTCCAAAAAGAATTTTTTTGGCGTCACATTTTCCGCCGATCTCCTCACACGAATAAAGGGGGCCTACTCAAATGACTTTTTTCTTAAAAACCCTCCTCCGGAAGCAGAACTATTTCTATGTGATGGTCTCTGGAACTGTAAGGATCGTCTGTTTGTCCCTAAGGAGGTAAGATTAGAGGTGCTCCAATTAATGCACGACTCCCGACCCGTTGATCACCCATGTGTCCTCAAGACACCGGAACTGTTGTCTTGCCCTTTTTGGTGGCCTAAATTAGCACAAGATGTTAAAGACTATGTCCTCTCCTGTGAGACTTGTGCTAGGACCAAGACCCCTCGAGCATCACCTGTGGGTTTACTGCAGCCTCTTCCGGTTCCAACTCGTCCTTGGGGGTCCATATCAATGGATTTTATTGTTGACCTGCCCCGATCAAGTGGACATAATACCATCCTGGTAGTGGTGGATCGACTTACAAAGATGGCTCACTTCATTGTAGCACAGAATCTTCCTTCTGCAGACCAGACAGCCAAGTCAATTGTGAAAGAGGTGTTTCGGCATCACGGGGCTCCTGATGAGATCATATCCGATAGAGGGGTACAATTAACTTCAAAATTTTGGAGGACCTTCTGTTCCTCTCTAGGAATTCGTTTAAATTTATCATCTGGCTATCATCCACAATCCAATGGCCAGACAGAAAGTACCAATCAGACTTTGGAACAATACTTACGATGTTTTATTTGTCATCTCCAGGATGACTGGATTGATTTCCTACCATTAGCTGAGTTCTCATACAACAACTCACATCATTAATCGACTCAGAAGAGACCCTTTTTCTCAAATTATGGATTTCATCCAACCTTTATTCCTCGTTTTCCATCTTCGGGCCCCATTCCGGCAGTTACAGAGAAACTGGAGACTCTGCGAGACATCCAGGAGACCCTCAAAGAGACACTTCGTGAGACTCAAGTAAAGTACAAAAGAGCAGCAGACCAACACCGCAGACCCTCCCCAGAATTTCAAGTCGGGGATAAAGTCTGGCTTTCTATAACAAATCTACGTCTAAAGGTTCCAACCATTAAATTGGGCCAAAAATACATCGGGCCATTTCGCATGTCAGCACTAATAAATCCAGTGTCCATCAGATTGGAGATTCCTGAGACCATCAAAATACACCCGTGTTTCATTCTTCTCTGCTGAAACCTTTCCGTGAGAATCCGTTTCCTGGACGGAGACATCCTCCCCCTGAACCCGTCCTCGTGGATAACGAAGAGGAATTCATTGTGGAGAGAATTTTGGATTCCAGGTTACACAGAGGGAAACTACAGTACCTGGTTCACTGGGGGGGTTATGGCCCAGAGGAGAGGTCTTGGGAACCCAAATATTTTGTACATGCCCCGCGACTAGTCAAAGCTTTCCACGGAAGATATCCAGACAAGCCTAGCAAGGATCGTCCAGAGAACGCTCTTGGGAGGGGGGAGTAATGTCATATTCTCTAGCCTGCTGTACCCAGCCTTGTCCACCGGGATTGCTGCTGCTAAACTAAGGAACATTCCAGACTCTGATTCCTGACACCTCTGCACCTGTGCTCCACCTCTCAGCCTGCATATATCAACCTCCCTTTCCTGTTCCTCCTTTGCATGTTTATACTGGTTCCTTAGTTCCCACAAGGTTCCTGTGTTTACTGCCGTGCTAGCTATTGCTATCATCCTGTTCCAGTCTCCTCGTTGCCGACCTCTGCTTTTTACCTGACTTCGCTACCTGCCGCCTGCCTCGGACCCCTGCTTGTTACCTGACTTCGCTATCTGCCGCCTGCCTCTGATCTCTGCTTGTGACCCCTACTTCGCTCCCTGCTGTTCCTGCCACTGGGATCCACTTCAGCCGAAGTCCAATCCTTGACACGACGTCTGTTAAATTAAATGAAAGAGGAAGCTCTCTAAAAACAAGACAGTCGCTGATTTATAACAACTCTATTATGCATGATCAAAGTTAGCTTATTTTGTGAAGATGCTGGCAATTTTACTACATTTGTTATTTTAAAATAACGATTGAATGAGTTATAGACCTACCTAGAAAAATAGACAGCTAATGTATTAATGAAAGATGCATTATGCAGTTCAAACTTTTTTGTGTACAAATATTTTTTCAAGCCTTATAAGAAATGTTACAAATATCTCATTAAGCTGGAACATAAATTCAATTAAAGTATTTTTATTTCAAGTGGTAATCAAACATGTTTAATTATTTCTACTATGTTCTTGTTGCTAATAATTATTACTAATGATGTGCGCCCCTTGATTACTAAAGGTGTTTTTGTCCTAAATTTCCTAACTGTGATTATTGTAACTGCTAAACAACTAAATATTCCCCATTGTGCGATAGATGTTATTGGCTCATATATATGCTTTTTACAGAATTCATCGTATTACAATGTACCAATTTCCATTAGCAATGTCTGAATATGTCTTAGTGAATAGAAAATAATAAATCCTTCACTCATAATCACAAATTTACCAAAATGTAGACATTCTTGGCAGTTGGGAGTGTGGGATAATAATGGCAATATTAACACAATGTTGGCTCTTGGAAAATGTTGGTGGAGTTATTATGGGTCTTATTTACTAACTAGTGCTACTCCATAAGACACCTTCTAGTGCTGAAAATTACCTTAAAGCACATTTAAGTGAAGTTTATCACCTGTAAGGTATTTTCCAGGGCTGGGATGTGCTTAATGGATTTTCACCACTAATCTAATATGGCCCTATGTTTTTTATTCCGAATTGTAATTGTGCAACATTTGGTAAATTCAAAACTCTTTATAGAGAATTAGTTAATTCAGCAAATGTTTTATTAAGCCAAATAATTTACTAAATGAATCTCTTTTTGTCTGTATGCAGACTTTTTGATCTTAAGACACCTTCCAGTCAAGTCAATGGGATTTAAGGTGTCTTCCAGCACTGGAAGGTTCCTTTTGACAGAAGATTGAGCAAAGCTGAATGTTCCTATTCCGTAAGAAAAATTCTAAACAATATGCACAGGCATTTCCAAACAGAACTGGAGCAACATTGCACATTTTAGTAAGACACCAATCTGTTAAAAGTAGCACGTACACAGATTTCTCCTTTGCATGTAGAAAAGTCATCAATGTTGTACCCTGTGGTGTACCTAGTCCAATATATTATATACAATATATATATACAGTATATATATATACTGTAAAACCTTAACCTGAAGTTTAACTGTTATCCATAAAATATACTAGGGGTTTACAAAATTCTTACATATTAGTTTAACATTTATAGGTACTTTTAAAACTATTGCCTATCAAAATGTCAAATGTATGCTAATTCTTATAATGGTAATCCCATTATACCCAACTGTAATTTTTTATTTGAGATATGCCGTTTATATTGGGTTGTGATGATGCAATGACTCACATCATTAGCGCGACTGAGACATGAGGTCTCGGTTCAGGAAATCAGCAGTCTGTTTGACTTTCTTGGTGCAGTATCAATCTAACAGTCAGCTAAACTAAGATGTGGGCCCTCGCAGGCAACCACTAGCAACAGCTAGCATCTTCCTAATCTTTCACCAATATTGTTAGTTAATATATGGGGCAACTCTCTTGGCACAGGGAAGGGTATATGGGCAGAGTTAACAGTGGCACGGAATAGGTAGCCACAACCTTGATACAATCTAGGACTTTAACCTGTCAGGAATCTGTCACTTTATATCTTTGGTTTACAGTATATTCCTAGCACTTGTGGAGTGCACACTGCATTGTATAACCAATTAGTAGGTGTCACGGTATTAACCTCAGGGGTGTGTGCAACCCCCATTAACTAATTTTTCACTGTTCTTAGTCCTGGACTATTTATTTAGCATAGCTCAGGACACACACACTGGGTTTACGTCATCCAAACCGCGCCGGAATCTCGCGAGGTACACGCGGCACTGAGGCGGACATTCAGAGACAGAGTGCAGCGTTTTGGGTGTGCTGGGTCGGGCACTTCTTTGGTTTTACACTCACTGACTTTTGTGAGTATTTTAACTGTTTTAGGTAGGTGTCCAATAAAAGTTTTTATTTCTGCGCAATCCTTTGTCCTCTTTTATCCCTACTGGAGAATAAAAGACCACAGGGACCCTAAGACTGATCCAGGAGACTACATTCCTGAAAGGGAGACCTTCCTAAACATCCACGGTAGCGGAGGACACCACGAGGGGTTCGTGATTTACCGAAGGCGACCGGGACACAGAAGGCTCCAAGCACAGATTCTCTCCCCTGCATGTATTTCATCTACTTCTAGTAAGTAGGCAATCTATTGAGCTTAGAAATTAAGTGCAACATTGGCAATCAAATATACTGCGCAATGTCCTGTTTCTCTGCTTAATGTCACACATCTGCAGGTTGAACATACAACGTGAAGAGGACTGTATGCTTTTCACTCTGTGAACTGTGATTTTGAAACCATCTATCATCAGCTAACCTTTCAGGATTGGGACTTACAGTCTGTATATCCTTTAACTTTGGACTTTAATATCACTTCACATTCATATCACATGCGCCAGGTTTATGTCTATTTTTGTATTTGTATATACTGGGTTTATGTACAACTTAGGTAAGATGCACTTTAATTACACTGTTTAAGTATTTGGCTATTTATATTAACATAGCTCAGGACTCACATGCTGGAGTTCTATGTACAATTCAGGTACTATCTACAGCCTGTATGTATAGGCTTCATCTGTTTAACCCACACAGCCTATTCGCCTATGCTACAGTATATGGGATTAAGGCTCTGGGGTTCAATCCTGTATTGTAGCTCGCATACAGTGGCGGCCGCCTTTATCCTCATGCGGCCGTATTGGCGCAACTCTGAAAACCGCAGGCAGATGCAGTATTTGATGCGGTATGTTCCGGTATTTTAGCCGCGGCCGCCTTTATCCTAGTGCGTGCATTGTATTAGCGCTGTCTCGGCATGAATGTGGCATGAACGCGGTGAAGTGCGTGGCATTCGGAAAAAATACCCAAACAAAATCGGAGATGTTGGAGAATAAAAGGGGCCGTGACAGTATGTATGCAGCCCAATGATTGGTATATGAAGTGCCATTTCAGCAAACCCATACAGGGCTCAGCATCCAGTTCTCAAGCGCTGTATAGGTTTTAATATGATAGATGCTTTCTTTGCTATAATAAAAATTATTACTTATGATTTATTCCAGTGGAAGCTGAAAGCTTCATATAGGGACTCTCTCTGTATACGCTACTGTAAAACCTAAACCTGAAGTTTAACTGTTATCCATAAAATATACTAGGGGTTTACAAAATTCATACATATTAGTGTAATGTTTATAGGTACTTTAACCAACTATTGGCTTTATCAAAATGTCAAATATATGCTAATTTTTATAATGGCAATCCCACTATACCTAGCAGTCATTTTCTATTGGAGATATGCTGTTTCATCTGTTCTTTAGTTTGCCACCTAAAGCAGATATGTGTGAACATGAATGCAAAAACAGGCATAATTTTCAACTTGCTTTATATAAAAAAGGTTATGCAGCGTGATCAACTTGTAATCTAATTTCTGCACCTACGGTACATGTAAGAATAGAATGGTTGTGCCAGTGGCATAGCAGCAATTATTTAGCCTTTTCAATACATGCAATGTTTTTCTCTAAAGGTTACATTATTTTCATTTAGCTGCTATCGGAAATTGTTCATACTTCGTATTTGCTTTGATTTAGAAATAACTTTAACTTGCTTTTAGTATACAAATTTTAATTATAATCGTTTTGAAATATGTAGACTGTTTATAGGCTTTAAAGTATAAAGGTTAGAATATTATCTGTATTTACTGTTTATCTGGGAATACTATCACTGCACTGAACAGACCCTACAATTGTTCATATTTGCTGCAACTAAACAAAACTTATTTTGGTGATTACAATGTTGACAATTTTGTGATAAAAATGTGGCTTGCCAAATCTGGGTTGTCATCTTAAGGACAGGTAATCACAGTGTCCATCAAGCAATCTTATTGGTTGAAGTACCATGTGTTCCAGTGACGTCTTCTGCGATGACCCAGGGCCTTATAAAAGGTCTGGGCGCTGACAGAAGACCATAAGTCTTAAACAGGGCCACATCCAGTGGCTGAGCATACAGAAGAAGAAAGAAGACGGCTTTTAAGAAGAAAAAGAAGAAAAGAAGAAATATTCACCAAAAAAGATTCTTCAATGCTGCAATGTTTAAAAAAAACAAAAAAAAAAAAAATGTTTTGGTGCATTTACGCTTAGACCCCACAAGGAGCTAATGTAATCCTTCCCTGCCTGGATTCACAAAATCACATGTGTATAAAAACACTATATCATTCCAGCTTTTCCTTGTTATTTTGCACTGTGTCAGATGTGTTTCATTGCAGTGCCTGAGACTTATCATCATCGGAAAATATGCACTATAGCTACTATCCGTAAATCTTAGTGTCACATTACCTGTAGAGCAATCACAATTTCCATATGCACCTCCGGTTTAAAATAAACAGAATTTGACAGGAATATGTAATATTAAACAAACACAAAATCAGCATAAGGTGCATTATAATAGATCATTTTTTATCATCATTTATTAAACGGAAAAATAATAGATCCATGCTGTTCGCTAACTATAATGTATATAAAGGATTGGATTAAATATATTGTTTTGGTCCTTTTAACCATGTGGTGGGTATGGCTTCCATATAACCTGACTAGACCTATCACAAATGTAATTAGTTGCCTTCTTGCATGATATTCTCAAACAAGTTAATGAGACCAGGTGTTCCGTGCAGTGATGGGATAAGACAATCACTTGAAGTTGAAAGAGAGTGGACTATTCCAATTTTAGTCAATTGGAGTTAACGCCCATTCGGGAGATTGGCCCGTAAGAGGGTTTGATGAATCTGGGGGTTAGTCTGCTAGTTGAATCTCAAATGGAATATTACTGTTAAGGAATTATAACAATACAAATAAATCACGTCCTGACAGAAAATGTGAATGAGTTTCCAGTGATCTAATGTTTAGAGATTAGTAAAAGCCTCTTCAGAATGAAGAAAGCATCTGTCAAATGGGTAACAAATGCTATACTAATTACTTAATTTGCACAAATTGCACAAATAAAGGGCAAACATTTGCTTGCCCAAATTAGTGAGTACAGATGTGTACCATGTTATTGAATATATCTGTGCCAACAATACCCATTTCTCCCATGAACATACGTTATGTGATATTCTAAGTTATAAGTATTGCGATTAGCAGTGTGTGAAAATAACTACTTTCAATTGTGCAGATTTTTGTGAAATTGTACCTCTCTGCTGCCTTTTTCATAAGAGATTGACATAGTATTCATTCAGTGAGACTCATAACAAAATGTTGCTGCTTCCTCAGGCAATCAGAAATTGCCTTTTCTTTTTCTATGGCTTTGGGGATGTTTGTATTTTTCAGTGATAAAGTGTTTTTGTATTAAATTCAGAGGATTCCCATAGTTGTTCATGAAAAATTCCTTGGTATATACTCTTTTATATTTCTTTTTAAAATCTAATTACGAGCATTATTGTGTTTTTAAAGCTGAAGGAAATTCCTCAGTATATACTTGGTATTTTCATCATTTATCTTTTTCTGCCCATTTGGAAAAAATTCTGCACTAAATACCAAAAGCCTGAATTCAACATTTTTAGAAATCATTTGACTTTTAGCAAAAATGAAAATCTACATTTTTCTGCAGATCCACAATTAGCAGATTTTTCCTGCACACTAAGGTCTAGACTTACTAAACTTCCTAAAATCAGGGTAAATAATTAGACAATACCTATGTAGCCATGCCTGGTGGCTACCAGTCTGCCCTCCCTGTCACGTAAGTCCTGATAGATGCAGGCTGTGTCAGGCCCCCCTATCTTGGGTTTACCCGTCCTCATGCAGCTTCCTTGAGTTCCAGGAGTGTGTGTGTTGCCCAATCCAGGTGCAGACCTTGTGCACCTCCTCTTCCCTTCTGCACTAAGAAAGAGGCAGTTCTAAATTATAGTCAGTATGAGTCTTTCCCTCTTGGGATTGAGACGTGCCCTTAGCCCCTCAGGGGGATGAAGAGAAACACCAGGCCTCAAGTCTGATAGCATCCAGAATTGCTGGGACCTGAGACAAAAAATGTACCTGCTGTATTACCATCTGCAGTGGCTACAATAAACAAGTCCCTGGTTTATATACCTCCTGCCTATGTCTACAGTCTAATGGGGTGAGAGCATGACAGATTGGTTCCACTGTGGGGACTGTCTCCAGCCAAGCTGGAGCCTGCAGTGGATGGAGGTGCTTGCACCAAGAGAAGAATGAATCCTGAGACATCCAAAAGCCTTTTCTGTTATCCCCACAACATTGTGGACCCTCAGATCTCCTGCAGACTACAGGTACCATGCACCAACTTTCACCTGGTAGCCAGTAATCTTCCATGGGGGAAGAGGGGAGGGGGAAGCAGCGCTACACCTAAAAGAGGAATGGACTTTATTTGCGCTCAGATTAACTCTGTATCAAAAAACTAATGACCAAACTCATTAGCATATGGTTCACATCATTATATTTCAGGATAACGCTACATTATCTTCAAATAACGTGATCTCATTTAAATATTGGTATTTACTGCCAGCAAAACAATGAAACAAGGCATATTTTAGTAGAGAGGGAAATAACTGTTTATTTACCCTTTTCAATTCCCTAATAATGTACAGTACCTGTTAGATCAGAGGTGTGCAAACCTCTGTTGCTGTGCCCCTTGCCTTGTCTCCTCCGGTGCTCGCACCCCCCCTTACTTTAGTACAGCGTCAAATAACATTGCAGGGTCCTGTGACGTTACGACACGTGACATGTGGCGTCATTTTAAGCCGCGTTGCCATGGAGACGTGTCCAGAAGCTGACTGAATCTCGGTAAATTTAGGTTGCAGAAGCTTCACGCGATCCCCCGGCAATTAATTTAAATGACTTGGGGAAGAGCGTAGGGCCTCTACAACTGCCGCATACCCCCCAGAAAAATTTCATGCCCTCACTGGGGGTCGCATCCTCCACTCGGTGTACCCCTGTGTTAGATCATGCTACCCACCACTAGAGGTTCTATTGACGTACCAGGTGAGTCATGGTAAAATGGTTGTTTAAATGGGCTTAACTGGCAGACAGCTCCAATTAAAACAGAATTTTAGCCTCCTCTACTTTTCTTTGCATCAGCCAGGAAGTGGTGGTAGACATGTGATCACATGACCACAAATGTTGTCTGAAAAGGTTGTCATACGTAAAACTGGCATTACTCTCAGATACACACTTACAGTAAACCGGGCTTAGTATACACATATATCTCTGAATAGTATACACATATAGCTGTGTCTAGTATACACATATAGCTCTACATAGTGTACAAATAATGCTGTGCAGAGCTACTTGTGTACACAATGCAGAGTTATGTCACTGTATATACCATACAGAGCGATATGTGTATACAATGCAGTATGTCATGTGTATAGCATAATTATGTGTACACCATGCAGAGTGTTGTGTATACCATGCAGAGAGATGTGTGTATTTGATTATTATGTGTATACTACACAGCGAATTATGTGTATACAGTGCTGGCTCTTCTGGCACCTAAGAAATAAAAGAAAGGGTGACTAAAAAGATATATAATTTAAAAGATCTACAATAACTGTTGTACCATTGACTTGAATGTAGTTTAAGAGTTCCCTACAGTATGTGTGAAATAATACCAGCCAGCAGTCACAAAATCCAAAATATGTAAACTGGTAAAGCAAGCCTTACTAAATAAAAAAGGTTGATTATGTGTGAACAGTAGACACTATGCAGAATGTTTTACATGCCTTATAATTAGTTTTTCAGACCCAATTATACATTTGATAGCAGGTGAAGATGAAAGCAGAAGATGAACTTCTGTACTTAAAACATTTTCTCAAATATACCATTGACCATGGTATCTCCTCTTTTTTTTTTTTTTTTTTTTTAACAGTAGCGGGCAAAGAAAGCTAAACAAATTTAAGAGTTAAAATGGCTGTTTTCCCCTTCTTCCCTGTAATCAAATAAACCTATAAAATTCGAGCAATAAGAAAAAGGTTCTACAGTATTTGCATCTTCATGAAAGTTCAGTACTGGTTTTCAGTTATTAAATGTGACTTGAGAGAAGCATTGAAGTCATTGTTTCTTTCTTCACCTCTTTGAGTGTGAATTTATTTTTAGATGCTCTATAAGCCTTGTTGTTTCAAATGACAATAGACATTTCACATCTTACTTACTCAGAGAAACATATTGCTATAATGGCGAGTGAACTGCTGGGTGCTGCACATACTGCATGCAGTTTTAATTAGTGCCCATTTTGGCTTTATATTAAACAAATATATGTTAGATCTTTCAACTTTAATCAGTATAAACCATCCATTATAAAGGAATGATTGGGTTATTCAATTCATTTAAAGAAGAAGCAATTTTTTTTATGCAATCTAAACTGAAAATATTCAGTTTTTAGAAACAAATCAAGAGATTAAAGGCTTTCCACAATATATACTTATTATTCCTACTAATATTATTATTAATACTATTGTTTATGTATGAAGCATACATATACCACAGTACAGTACAATGCGGGAACAGCATTACATAAACAGAATGACATAATAAATAAGAACAAAACAAGTGCAAACAGTTACAAAAGGTGATTAGGTTCTGCACAATGAGAGCTTACAAACTAGAGGGAGTACGGGTAAAGTTGAAACAAAAAATACAGTGGCTGCTCATTATGCGATTTAGTATGCCTCAGGATAAATTTTGTTCCAGCTGCACAGCTTGTTTAGGAGATGTAATTTAGGGGTGTAAGCTTGAATTTGGTCCAACTGTATGGTTGGTCTCATTTGGGGTATGTGATGTGTATTTTATGGAGTGATGCATAGACTTCCTTAAAAACATGAGTTTTCAGAGAGCTTTCAGAAGTCTGAAAACTGGAGGAACGTCTGTAGGTGCGTGGTAGGGAACTCCAGAGAAAGGGTGCAGTACAGGACAAGTCTTGTACATGTAGGTGGGAGTGAGACAAGGAAATAATGGAGAAAGTGAGATAGATTATGGCCAGAATGCAAGGGGCATTTTGCGGAGTATTTGGAGACAAAGTCCCTTAAGCTACGGCTACAGTCCTCACTGTTGCATGTCCGCCTGGCGTCCTGGCGGTGTATGCAGCAGTTTAAAGCCGAGACCGGCGGTCTGTAGGGAGCTCTAGGGGAGCACAGGGTGTGGGACCATGATGGGGCGCGGCCATGACTGGGTATATCTGCCCTTCCATTGGTGCACACTGACCACATGATCGCGTTGCGGCACAGAGACAAAATTCGTGTCTTCCCTGCTAGCGTCTGCATCACACCACTTTGCGCGCCCACACACCCAGCCATTTGGGCCTGTCCCATAGAGGGCTGTGCTGTGGTGTGTGGCGCGCACGCCATGTCGTGCACCGCAGCGGCCACTGGAGACCTAGCCTTATTCTGTAAGGTGTGAAAAGCACAGATGACCTGCAATCGCATGAAAAGCCCCAATAAAGTCAATGGGACTTTTCATGCGATAGCAATCATCTGCGCTATAACACCTTAGAGAATAAGCCCTTAAGGCTGAGATGTGTGAGGATTCTGGAGCCACGCCGCTCTCGGCGTGCTCCTCACTTACCTGCAGCTCCATTTGGGTCTCCCGCGGCACACGTGGACTCCGGAGGCAAGCCGCCGTCAGCTTTTCCCTCTATGCGCGCGCGCGCACATCTTCCTTCCTCTTCTGCTCTCAGAGCAGGGCGTGGGTCCGCGCACGCAGCCGATGGTACTGCCTCACGGAGGCGCGTCCACACGGAGGCGCTCCCGCCTCTTAAAGGCACAGCGCCTCTTTTGATGGCTACCACCAAACTCAGCCAGGCTGCTGGGCTTTATGGCTCCTCCCCTGGGACTCCTTCTGGACCTATACCTGCTGTAACCTGGCCTTTCCACACACCCCTACCTTGCTGCGCTGCTATTGGTTCCTCTCTCCTATATATACCCTGCAGAGTCACTGACTCGTTGGCTGAGCATAGAACCAGTTGTTCTCACCATTCTCTGCCTCCTTAGTCTATTCCGCAGACTTCCTCGTGAACTGAACCGGCTTCCGCTACGTCTACCTGTACCTCTGGCATCCCGAACTCGGCTTACAGCTACACGACTCTCCGCACCTCTGGCATCCCGATCCTGGCTTACGGTAAACTACAACGTCCCTCTCTCTTACCCCGGACTTGGCTAACGGCCCCTCTACCTACCGTACCTCTCCTACCCCGATCCGGAATCCCAGACCACTCTTCAATCAAGACGTGCCCTCGTGGCTGTGGGTGGCGTTATTTCCTATCCCACCTCAGCACCGCGGTCCCGTCTCGTTTGTGGTGAGCACATCCTAACAAGATGTAATGGGAGAGGAAAACATTGTTGAGGGCTATGATTCTGAATTAAATTCTAGTGGGTACAGGGAGCCAGTGTATGAATTTGCAGAGTAGAGCAGCAGCAGATGTGGAGAGGTAAGCGAGGTACATTAGTCTAGCAGCAACATTTTGGATGAAATAGAGTTGGGCCAGGTGGACAAGGGTAATGGAAACTAGAAGCATGTTGCAGTTGTCAAGGCAGGACAAAATGATTGAAGGAATTAGGATTTTAGTTGCATCATGGGTAAGACAAGAACGTATTCTAGTGATGTTTCATAGATGGAGATGGCAGGACTTAGTGAGGGACTGAATGTGAGCAATGAAGGAGAAGGAAAAGTAAAATAAACTACCCCTAGGCAGCATGCTTGGGATGTTGATGAGATTATTGAGGTATTGACAGTGATGGAGAGATTTTGGGGGTGGGGTGAATGACAATGGGAGAGGAAAAAAAATTGTAGTTTTGTTTGGCCATGATAAGCTTTAGGTTGGAGTAGGAGGAGATAGCAGAGAGACAGTGGGTGAAATGGGACAAGAGAGATGGGGAAACGTCAGGGGAGGAGACCAATGAAGGAGGTTAAATTTAAGAAATTGGGAGGCTGCAGAGGCTTTGGAATTGTCAATCGGTATGTTACACAGGATGAGAGTGACAGTATCGTCTATCAGTTGTCCAAATCTGAGAGGTAGCTGAAGTAGTTATGTTAAATTAGGTTGTTTTGTTTCTAGTTCCACATATGATTGCAATTGATTAAGGGGTTAATATTAACTAATTGAAAGTACCTTATGGAGGAGAAAGGTGAATTGGCAGGTGTATTAACCCTGGATGCATATTTAAGACATGTGCTCACCAGTGTGCTGTTCGTGACAGATTGTATATGGGGATGAATTGAAAGGAGATATTGTTCAATTGAGGGACCTTTGCAAAGGTTAAAAGTGGGCCAGCTAGAGAGCTGTGTATTAACCCTTGTCCCATATGCAGGTCACCTGCTCACAGGTGTGCCCTATGTGAGAGCCTCAAAGGCTTTTGCCATTTGCTGCCATTCATACATTGCACGTCCCAACACTTGGAAACAGAAACAAAACAACCTAATTTAACATAACTACTTCAGCTACCTCTCAGATTTGGACAACTGATAGACGATACTGTCACTCTCATCCTGTGTAACATACCGATTGACAATTCCAAAGCCTCTGCAGCCTCCCAATTTCTTAAATTTAACCTCCTTCATTGGTCTCCTCCCCTGACGTTTCCCCATCTCTCTTGTCCCATTTCACCCACTGTCTCTCTGCTATCTCCTCCTACTCCAACCTAAAGCTTATCATGGCCAAACAAAACTACAATTTTTTTCCTCTCCCATTGTCATTCACCCCACCCCCAAAATCTCTCCATCACTGTCAATAACTCAATAATCTCATCAACATCCCAAGCATGCTGCCTAGGGGTAGTTTATTTTACTTTTCCTTCTCCTTCATTGCTCACATTCAGTCCCTCACTAAGTCCTGCCATCTCCATCTATAAAACATCACTAGAATACGTTCTTGTCTTACCCATGATGCAACTAAAATCCTAATTCCTTCAATCATTTTGTCCTGCCTTGACAACTGCAACATGCTTCTAGTTTCCATTACCCTTGTCCACCTGGCCCAACTCTATTTCATCCAAAATGTTGCTGCTAGACTAATGTACCTCACTCACCTCTCCACATCTGCTGCTGCTCTACTCTGCAAATTCATACACTGGCTCCCTGTACCCACTAGACTTTAATTCAGAATCATAGCCCTCAACAATGTTTTCCTCTCCCATTACATCTCAGCCTTAAGGGCTTATTCTCAAAGGTGTTATAGCGCAGATGATTGCTATCGCATGAAAAGTCCCATTGACTTTATTGGGGCTTTTCATGCGATTGCAGGTCATCTGTGCTTTTCACACCTTACAGAATAAGGCTAGGTCTCCAGTGGCCGCTGCGGTGCACGAAATGGCGTGCGCGCCACACACCACAGCACAGCCCTCTATGGGACAGGCCCAAATGGCTGGGTGTGTGGGCGCGCAAAGTGGTGTGATGCAGACGCTAGCAGGGAAGACACGAATTTTGTCTCTGTGCCGCAACGCGATCATGTGGTCAGTGTGCACCAATGGAAGGGCAGATATACCCCGGCAACCCTGGTTGAGAATCACTGTGTTAGAGAAAGATAATAATAGTCCAAAGCTGAGAGGCAACTGAAGTATTTACATTAAATTAGGTTGTATTGTTTTCAGCTAAAAGTGTTGGCCGGTGTATTGTAGGAATTGCAGTAAAAGCAATAGCCCTTTGGATGCTACCTTAAGGACGATGCAGATTTTAAGCAGAACAGGTTATGATTGAGTTCAACTATAGGCTGCCACTAATGAAGCACAGAGCAATACAAATAACAGAGAGTACATACAAAAATAGTATTACTTTACTATACCTAAAACATGACTTAGCTGGGGTTCACAGAGTTAAAAAAAATAAAAAAACACTGATGTAAATCAACATGCTCTCTAGTGCATACAAATAATATAAACCTATTAAAAAATATATATTTTTAATTTATCTTTATTACAATTATACCTATGCACCATTCCATGTATGATTTTAAAGATTTTCCATTTTTAGATGTATCAAATACTATAATATTGACGTACATTTTGCAATGAAATTGTTATCAGTAATATGAGACTGGTTTGTCCCATATGTTATAAATTCTTCCCAAACAACAACAGCATATCTTCAGCATAGATTAAAGCATTGCTAGAGATCAATAAACAGCTTAATTTTGTGCGTCCATTTGCATTAAATGTAGGAACGTTTTTCAAACTTTTGCTGCAAATTGTTAGCCAAAAATCTTTACCCCATTCAGACTTAGTACTGTACATTTATTTACATTTATTTCGGCAGCGGTAGCACTTTATCATGATGTAACAGGTATAATAACGTTTCCTACATCTGTACCCTGCTTTTTGCTCCAGCTCTGCATGCAATAGGCGTTTTGTACAGTTTTAAACTCTACAGGTTCCACTGGAATTTTAAGCCACAAATTATAATCGAGTAAGCAAAGTAAAAATCTGCTGGAACTTCATCTTGTCTTTGAAGACAAAAATAGTGTTCACTAAAGTAAAAAAGTTCAATAAAGTAAAAGGATGTAAGCGCATAGCAGGTAGTGTCTTCTACTTCAATGTACGGGAGTACAACTGCTCAACACTTTGCTGTGGCAGTGCTAAAGAGCAGACTGTGATGTAGAGCAGCGGTGTGCAAAGTGGGGGGCGCGTCTGTGATGGGGAGGGGGTACCCAGGCCAATAAAAAAGGTATTATGCCCGGCTGGGTGCCCCTGAACCATATTAGGGAGTTTAAAGTGTCAGTTCGTCAACCCAGTTATGGCATGTGCACTGCATTGTCATAAAAGATTTATGTGTGTCTTACTGTTCCAGGAGTGCCAACCAGTGGAGATTCGCAGGGCATGAGTTTCAGGGGGGATTTTACGGTAAAAATGTTGTCAGGGTGTGTTTGGGTAGAAGGGGAACAGAGTTGCTGGCAACCCCGAAAATGTACCCAGAAATCCTACCAGATTCCTGGGGACATGAAGACACAGACCACCGGACAAAATCCTCCCTAGGAAGCAGTTAGGCGGCTCACCGCCAGGTCTCCCTGCTTCAGCACAGACCAGAACAGTAGGGGCAGGGGGACAAATCACATTTAAGGGTCCCCCAGTATATGCCCCAAACCCCCAGAACCCAGTATAAGAGTTCAGAGTCTCTCCCACCATGTATAAGGTGGCGAGAGTGAAATGTTTCTAAGTCCAGCGGTTGGAGAATAAAAAGCGGCTTTTTGCTAACTTCTGTTAGGAAGCTCCTAGCGTTCTGAAACTGGTTGTGCGCATAGTTCAGGTAGAAACATATAAAACGACCATAACTCAATTTTTATAACATTTATGAATGAAGACCCCCTATATTGATGTATTAAACATGATAGGAATAATTGGGCTTTCTTTCAGAACACTGGGGACAGGGAAACACTCATTTTATTATATCACTCCACTTAGTATGCATGTAGTGTCTCAATATAAATGAGCTAAGGAATTTACAGCTCCGGACTTCTAATGCAACCTGCTGGCTTGATGCCACAATGTCTGTTACATTCCGGAGTTTAAAGTCTCAGAGTTTCTGAGGTGTTAGTTGGGGAGGGATAGCCCAAGTACCTCCATCCTAATGTGAAGTCTGGGCCGTTGGCAAATGGTTGCCCAGCCCAGACTTACTGTCGCCAGGTAGAGGGGTTGGGTCCCATATGCTAAGTGGCAAAGGTGCTAGGTTGGCGCATGCCCTTCGCAGAATAGGAAGTCAACCCTGCCAGGTTTCTGAAGTATTGGTAACTCTGGGATAGGTGGGAAAAGTTATTCCCATGGAGAGATTGGCTGCACTTGTTACAGTAGGTATAGGGTTCTGAACCCTATAAAAATTCCTGCAGCTCATCTGGAATCAGATTCACCTAAGATTCATCATAAGTTTCATCAAGATTCCAAGTGCCATTACAGCAGCAGCAGATTTGAGAACGGACCAAGGCTTGCGCGAGTAATTCCTGCTCCTGGGAAATTACTCCTAGGCAACTCCTGTGGATACTGACCCCGGTTTACACTCGACTCTGCTGACCTCTCCAACCCCGACCACGGCTATACGGACTTTGAATGTTTGACCTGTCCACAAACATGAATGTGTTCATAAGTGGTATTTTTATTTGCTATATTTATACATGTAATAGTATCAACTTAAGTGCTACTTGGAAAGTGACCTCAAATATACAGCAGTAAATAACGAAGCCCCAATGCAAGGGTGCGCAAACTGGGGAGAGATATTTTTTGGGGGGCGTGGATGGTTTCAGAGGTCTCACGCTCTTCCCCAAGGCATTTAAATTAAATGCCGGGGGACCGGGCGAGGCCTCTGCAATATCTACATACTGAGGTTCAGCCGGCTGCAGAACGCATGACCATGGCAATGTGATGTCAAATGACACCGCAGGGTCATGTGATGTCACGGTTTCCATGGTAACGTGACGTCAAATGATTCCGCAGCTCACGTGATGTCAAATGACCCGCGGCGTCATTTGATGCCGCACGACGTAAGAAGGGGGCGCATCAAAGGACGAGAGCAGACAGGGGGGCGCACCCAAAAAAGTTTGCGCACCCCTGCCCCAATGCACCTACTTCACCTCTATTTAATAAGCACTCATATGTAATAGCATAGTCTGAGATATTTCTTTCCCCCCAGGAGAAAGGTGGAAGTAACCTTTGCTACAGTCATAACCATGTACAGGTGTACCATTTTTCATGGCTCTTCTGGTTTTGTAACCAGTTTTAAATACACTATAATTCAAGGATAGAACATATCAATGGATATTCTAGTAGATGTGAGTTGTTCATACTGTATATGTGTGGAAAAAGCACTTTCCATTCCAAACCTTATGGAAAATATTTTTTTTTTTTAGAGGCTGTTTCATTCTGGCTCTGTAAATCCAAGGGAATTTACCAAAAAGACTCAAAAGTGCATTTTTTGTATACTCACTGGAGTTCTAGTAGCTCAATTAAATCCAAAACCCCTTCAACTAAATTGGATTTTATTTCACCACCTCAAGACTAGCGGTGGTACAAACCTTAAACCTCCCTCCAAATAGCATGTTCAGAGAAACCTGTGCTCAAAAAGGAGCCCAACTTATATACGCTAATGGCCTATGCAAAGTATATTTAAATGAGTTACACCCTTAACTTCCTAAAGGTTTTCCATAAGACCAATACTCAGGGCCGCCGATAGGGGGGAGGGAGACTGCTGGGACTGCTGTCCCGGGCCTGACCAGTCAAGGGGCCCGGCCTCCCTGCCGGAAACCCTACAGCTCTCTCTCTATGTGCAGGCAAGATGGGCCATCCCCTTTCCTGGCTTCCAGCCCCCTACCTTCCCTCCCGCAGGACTGAAGGGCACTGCCCATCCCTCGGCACTGCCCATCTGTCCCTCCTTTAGGCTCCGTGGTCCTGCAGGGCTCTCCTGTGCACTGGCCATGCTGTTCAGCAGGCCCATCCAAGGGCCATAGGTAAGCTTATATGCCCCATGCTCAATTTATACAATCCACCGAGGCCCCCTTATACACACTCGCAGGCCCTCCTTACCCACCCTCCCAGGCCCCTTACCCCCCAAGGTGTGTGTGTAGTGGGGCTTATAGTTTGTGTTTGTGTGTGTGTAGTGGGGCTTATACTGTGTGTGGAAGGGGGGCTTATATTGTGTGTGTGTGTGTGTGTGTGTGTGTGTGTGTGTGTGTGTGTGTGTGTGTGTGTGTGTGTGTGTGTGTGTGTGTGTGTGTGTGTCTGTATTTAGTGGGATTATGTTGTGTGTGTAGGTAGGGAGGCTTATTGTGATGTGATGTGTGTGTGTGTGTGTGTGTGTGTGTGTGTGTGTGTGTGTGTGTGTGTGTGTGTGTGTGTGTGTGTGTGTGTGTGTGTGTGTGTGTATGTCTGTGTATATATCATTTTTTTAAATTAATATTATACATTAAATGATATCATATATTATAATATTGGGGGGAAGGAAAGGTGATGGGGGGGTGAGAGTGAGGAGGTGTGTGTGAGAAGGGGGAGATTGTAAGAGAAAATGGGGGGGAGGGAGTTTCCCACAAGGCCGACGACATGTGGGTTTGGGGCTCAGGTGGAAATTTTAGTCCTGGGCCCCGGGAAAGCTTTCTGTGGCCCTGCCTATACTGATAAGTTTAAAGACTTGTGATGAAGGGGATACTATAGATCAGAACCCACAACCTCTGCTATTCAGGGAAGCAGCTCTAGCATTGAACATTCAGAAATGCCGATTCCCCACAGGATCTATTTCCCTCCTCCCTCCCCCCCCGGCAGCATCTAGTTTCCCCCCCGGCAGCATCTAGTTTCCCCCCCTGCAGCATCTAGTTTCCCCCCTCTGGGCAGCATCTAGTTCCCACCCTCCGGGCAGCATCTAGTTCCCCCCCCCCCCCCGGCAGCATCTAGTTTTCCTCCCCCAGCACCATCTAGTTCCCCCCCCCCCCCCGGCAGCATCTAGTTCCCCCCCCCACCGCTGGCAGCATCTAGTTCCCCCCCCCAGGCAGCATCTAGTTCCCCCCCCCAGGCAGCATCTAGTTCCCCCCCCCCTGAAAGCATCTAGTCCCCCCCCTGAAAGCATCTAGTTCCCCCCCCGGCAGCATCTAGTTCCCCCCCTGGCAGCAACTAGTTCCCCCCCCCCCCTGGCAGCATCTAGTTTTTCTCCCCCTGCAGCATCTAGTTTTCCTCTCCCAGCAGTATCTAGTTCCCCCCCACGGCAGCATCTAGTCCCCCCCACCCTGGCAACATCTAGTTCCCCCTGGCAGCATCTAGTCTCCCCCCCCCCAGCAGCATCTAATTTTCCTTCCCCAGCAGCATCTAGTTTCCCCCCCCCCGGCAGCATCTAGTTTGCCTCCCCCAGCAGCATCTAGTTCCTCCCCCCGGCAGCATCTAGATCCCCCCCCTGGCAGCATCTAGTCCCCCCCCCCCCCGGCAGCATCTAGTTCCCCCCCAGCAGCATCTAGTTCCCCCCCTGGCAGCATCTAGTTCCCCCCCCCTGGCAGCATCTAGTTCCCCCCCCCCTGGCAGCATCTAGTTCCCCCCCCCCCCCCCCCCGGCAGCATCTAGTTTTTCTCCCCCTGCAGCATCAAGTTTTCCTCTCCCAGCAGCATCTAGTTCCCCCCCACGGCAGCATCTAGTCCCCCCCACCCTGGCAACATCTAGTTCCCCCCCGGCAGCATCTAGTCCCCCCCCAGCAGCATCTAGTTTTCCTTCCCCAGCAGCATTTAGTTCCCCCCCCCCGGCAGCATCTAGTTTCCCCCCCCTGCAGCGTCTAGTTTCCCCCCCGGCTGCCTTTGGGCAGCATCTAGTTCCCACCCTCCGGGCAGCATCTAGTCCCCCCCCCCTGGCAGCATCTAATTTTTCTCCCCCAGCAGCATCTAGTTCCTCCCCCCAGCAGCATCTAGTTCACCCCCCCCCCCTGGCAGCATCTAGTTCCCCCCTGGCAGCATCTAGTTCCCCCCTGGCAGCATCGAATTCCCCCCCCCCCCGGCAGCATCTAGTTGTCGTCCCCTGGCAGCATCTAGTTCCCCCCCCCCCCGGCAGCATCTAGTTCCCCCCCCGGCAGCATCTAGTTCCCCCCCCCCGGCAGCACCTAGTTTTTCTCCCCCTGCAGCATCTAGTTTTCCTCTCCCAGCAGCATCTAGTTCCCCCACACGGCAGCATCTAGTCCCCCCCCCCCAGCAGCATCTAGTTTTCCTTCCCCAGCAGCATTTAGTTCCCCCCCCGGCAGCATCTTGTTCCCCCCCTGCAGCATCTAGTTTCCCTCCCTCGGCAGGATCTGGTTCCCCCAGGCCCCTGGTCTCGGTCCCCATGGCTGCTGCCCAGGGCAGGAGGCTGGCGCGGGGGGAGCCGGGTTGGCAGGCGAGCCACGGCGCTTCCCCTCCATCCCACGTTGGGAGTGGGGGGAGCGGGTCCACATGGCTGCTGCTGCTGCTCAGGGCGGGATGAACATGTCCGGACACCCTGTGCATGCACACCGAGACATCTGCTTTGCGCATGCACATGGGGATCACCGGCAATTTTTTTTTTCCTGACCCTTTTTTTACACACTGGTACAGTCATGCAGGGGGCCCCCTGATTCACCGGGCCTGGGATGCCAACCCTGGCAGACCCCCCCTGTTGGTGGGCCTGCTCCCATATTTGCCACATTTAAACACTGACATATTGTTGATTCAAGTCAGCTACAGGTATCGCAAAGACTAGTTTACATGTATTTAATTTCTGTTCAGTGGCTCTTCTTAATTCAGCTCCAAACTGTTCATCACGGCTCATGCCTTCTATTTTTGGAACTTTACACACAGGCAAACTACATGTTCCTCAGTTGATTGCGGTGGGAGGGCGAGGGCTGGAAAGTAGCTTTTTGGAGCGTATTTGTCATTGTAAGAATGTGGAAGTTTATATCAGCTAGTCCAGACCAATAGGAGGTCAGTATTTAACTAATATAATGTGTCAAGTTAGATGTAGCACTAGGCATTTTTCTCAGTATAGGTCTTATGGAAATCTATTAGGAGGTGTGAGGTGTGACTAATTTAAGTATACTTTTTATATTGCATTAGCATATCCCAGGTATCTAAGGTGTGCTCCTTTTTATTTTTTAAGCACAGGTACCTCTTCATATGTTATTTGGAGGGAGGTTGAGAGATATTATATATATATATATAGCTTCCACAAGTACTATTTGCATGGAAATTTCACATTGGACCTTTTTTTCTCCAAAATTGACTTTTTCATTTATTTGGTATTGTATTTCACATTTGAGTGTTTTGAATAGGGCACTTATTTTTGTGTATTAGCGCTGTTTTGTTATTTATATATATATATTGTGACAGAAACCAGGGGATGGTAATACATTCCATATATAGGGCTCCCAGGATACTGAACAGTTTCTATCCTGTCTGGCCTGGGAGTGCAGCCTTATAATACATGCACTCCATCCCACAGTTTGGCAAGCGCTGGAACTGAGGGATTTCTGTCACCTGTCATGCTAATTAGAAATCAGGTATGTAAGACTGATTTCCTGTTTGCTCTTGTCTCTTCTCCAGAGCCTGGAAGGCTGCTGAACACAGTGGGGAGAAGCCCTTCCCCACACAGGTTCCATTGTTCTATTCATTTGGCTAAGTTTGCAAAAGTACCTTGTTTTGTTGTTGGAAAGTGGAAAAGCCACTTCCACCCTGAGTTAGGGAAATCTAAGTTAAGTTATCGCTCAGGTGAGCAGCTTTTGTTTTGATGTGTTTTGTTGTATGCACTGTGGCAGTCTCAGTGCCTGGGACTGAATAAACCAGGCACAGCCTGTTTAAAGGAACAGTACGTGACGCCTCCTCATTTAACCTACCCCAAAAGACCGTGTTCTAACCGTCCCGGACAAGCGGCGGAGCCCCGGAGTAAGCTGTTTGTCACATATGGTGGAGAATGCGGGCAGAACACTAAAAGGTCTGCGGGTTAACGAACTTTAAAAAAAAAAAAAAAAAAGTTTTTTTTTTCTCTCTCTCCAAACAAGATGGAAGACGTGGTGAGTGCGCTGGTACGCAATGTCGCTGTCCAGAAAGACGCGAATGAAGCCCAGCAACAGGCGAGTGAAACCCAGCGACAGCTGTTAATAGCCCAGCAAGAGACTAATGCAAACCAGCAAGAGACTAATGCACTCCAGCAACAGGCGAATGCAAACCAGCAAGAGACAAACCGCTTGCTGAGAGAGGAGCAACAGCGGTTCGCTCAGGGCTTACAGCAGGAACTCGAGATCCTGAGGGGGACTATCAGTAACCTTCCACTGGCAGCGGCAGCCCCAGTTCCGAAAATGACCAGGGCAAGCCACTACCTTCAGAAGATGGGACCCTCGGATGATGTGGAAGCCTATCTTCTCACGTTTGAACGCACGGCACAGAGAGAGGGATGGCCAGAAGCTGAGTGGGCTGGTCTAATCGCACCCTTCCTAAGCGGCGAACCCCAGAAGGCTTACTTTGATCTAGAGCCAGCCGAAGCTAACGTCTATGCAAAATTGAAGTTCGAGATCCTCGCCCGCCTCGGCGTAACCACGGCTGTTCGCGCCCAAAGGTTTCACGCATGGTCCTTCACGATGGATAAAGCCACCCGAAGCCAGATGTATGACCTCATCCACCTCGCCCGGAAGTGGCTACAACCCGAGATCAACTCAGCAAGCCACATCGTGGAACGGTTGGTCATGGACCAGTTCTTGAGGAAACTTCCCTCTGCCTTACGCCGTTGGGTCAGTCGGAGTGACCCCCACAATGCGGATGAGCTTGTGGCCCTCGTAGAAAGGTACAATGCAGCAGAAGAGCACCCGCAACCCACAGTCGTGGAGCAACCCCACTACCCGAGGTTCCAGGACTCTTCCAGAGACGGTAAAAGGGTACCGGGGTTAAGGGGAGCTGAAGAGCGGCGACCACCTTCACGCAGCACCAGCAACAGTGGTTCGCACACTAAGGGCAGTAGCCAACATGGGGAGCCGGGAAAAGGCTCTAAGTGGGACACAGACTATGTACCTAAATGTGT
Source organism: Ascaphus truei (assembly GCF_040206685.1). Lineage (NCBI taxonomy): Eukaryota > Metazoa > Chordata > Amphibia > Anura > Ascaphidae > Ascaphus > Ascaphus truei. Next base: position 90,695,028 of record NC_134485.1, read on the forward strand.
AAATTGGCATGAAAGGGGCCACACAGCAAAAATCTGCCCACTAAATGATGAGCCCATGCAATGCAACAGCGTGGAACCTTATTCGCTGTTGTCCCAATGTATGCGCCCTAGCCCAGAGGACCCCTTGAATAACCATCTGTGGGCATTTGTAAAGGTTAATGGTAAGAGGGTTCGGGCACTTCTGGACTCAGGGAGCATGGTCACACTAGTGTCCGAATACCTCTTGCCCATTAAGAAGAAACAGGGAAACAGGTCACAAAGAATGGCAATTTGTTGTATACATGGGGATAATCATGAATATTCCACTGTTGATGTTTTTTTTTAAACAGAGTTTGGTTCTTTAGATTTCAAGGTGGGTATTGTACCCAAACTGGCACATGATGTGTTAATAGGGACCGACTTTCCCCATTTTCTAAAAATGTGGTCCCCCGCTCAGAATAGCGCCCAGAGTTCAATAGCGGACCATAACGAAGTATTAGAAGAAATAAATCCTTTCCCGTTTTCAGAAATGGAGGTTGACGAGGGCCCAAATAAGAAGGGGGGAAAGGAGGAGTGCTGTAAAATTCCCTTCCCCATCACTACTTTGGTAGGGAATACCCCAAATCAGGATGTTGATCAGACACTTACCACCCCAGAACCGGATAAGACCCTCGCTGACCTAGAGGTCAGTCCTGGGAGTTTTAAGAAGGCCCAGTGGGAGGACCCCACATTAGCGGTAGCAAGGGGAAATATACGGGACCTGAATAGTACTCCTGGCCAATCAGATAGGTCGCTTGCTTACCCCTACTTCGAGGTAGAGAACGACCTAGTATATCGGATTGATAAAAGGAAATCAGTTACAACTAAACAATTGTTGGTACCACGGACATTCCGTAACGTAGTATTACACCTCGCACATAGTCATCCATTGGGGGGACACCTAGGGGTGGAAAAGACAAAAGAAAAGGTTCTCCGAAGCTTCTATTGGCCTGGGGTTCTGGCAGAAATTACGAATTATTGTTCCTCATGCCCAGCATGTCAGATCACCGCCCCGTTCAAGACGTACCGCAGCCCATTGGTACCCCTTCCCATAATAGAGGTACCATTTGACCGGATTGCTATGGATCTAGTAGGACCCCTAATAAAGTCTGCTAGGGGACATCAGCATATATTGGTAATATTAGATTATGCCACCCGATATCCGGAGGCAGTTCCCCTACGTAGCACCTCTGCCAAAAATATAGCAAAAGAGTTAGTAGTTCTGTTTTCCCGGGTTGGAATTCCTAAAGAGATTCTATCTGACCAGGGAACACCATTTATGTCCCAAGTAACAAAAGAGTTATGTAAACTCCTAAAAATCAAGCATCTCAGAACCTCAGTCTATCATCCACAAACAGATGGTTTAGTGGAAAGGTTCAATAAAACCTTAAAGAGCATGTTATGGCGGGCGGTCGATAAAGATGGGAAAAACTGGGATTGTTTGTTACCGTACCTGTTATTTGCCATTAGGGAAGTTACCCAATCATCCACAGGCTTCTCCCCGTTTGAACTATTGTATGGCCGACACCCAAGGGGCTTACTGGATATAGCCAAAGAGACTTGGGAACACAAGGTTACCCCTTACAGAAGTGTAATAGAGCATGTTGCCCAGATGCAGGACCGCATTGCTGCAGTCCTACCCATAGTGAGGGAACACATGGAGAAAGCTCAAGAAGCACAGAGGAATACGTATAATAAGGGTGCTAGGGTCAGAATTTTTTTTCCAGGTGATAGGGTACTAGTTCTGGTTCCCACCGTGGAAAGTAAATTCCTTGCTAAATGGCATGGGCCATATGAGGTCTTGGAAAGAGTGGGAGAAGTAAATTATAAGGTAAGACAGCCAGGTAGGAGGAAACCTGAGCAAATTTACCATATAAACCTACTCAAGCCCTGGAAAGATAGAGAAGTCTTGTCAACCCTAGTAACCCCAGGTCCGTCAGAGAGTCAAGAAACTGACCCAGAGGTTAGCATAGCTGAAACCCTGTCCGTTCATCAGAAACAAGAGGTTCAGAATTTAGTGAGAAGAAACAAAGAAATCTTCTCTACACAGCCAGGTAGAACTAGCGTAATTGAACATGACCTAGTCTCTGAACCGGGGGTCCGAGTTAATCTTAAACCGTACCGAATCCCAGAGGCCAAAAGAGAGGCTATAAGTTTAGAGGTTAAAAAATGCTAAAACTAGGCGTAATTGAGGAATCCCAAAGTGGGTGGAACAGCCCTATAGTCTTAGTCCCAAAGCCAGATGGTACAACAAGGTTTTGTAATGACTACCGGAAACTAAACGCGGTGTCAAAATTTGATACTTACCCTATGCCCAGGGTAGATGAACTTGTAGAGAGACTGGGCAAAGCCCGATATCTCACAACCCTAGACCTAACAAAAGGGTACTGGCAGGTTCCCCTCACAGAAAGGGCAAAAGAAAAGACAGCCTTCTCAATCCCAGACGGCCTCTTTCAGTATAGGGTGCTGCCTTTTGGCTTACATGGAGCTCCCGACACATTCCAAAGAATGATGGATAAAATTTTAAAACCACATGCTCGGTATGCTGCTGCCTACCTGGATGATGTGGTAATCCATAGTGAAGATTGGCAATCCCACCTTCCAAAGGTCCAAGCTGTGCTCGACGCAGTTCGGTCTGCTGGACTAACTGCTAACCCCGCTAAATGCACCATTGGTCTGGAGGAGGCCAAGTATCTGAGGTATTCTATTAGCAGAGGTTTATTCAAACCCCAAACACTCAAAGTGGAGGCGATACAAGGTTGGCCAAGGCCAGTTACAAAAAAAACAAGTAAGGACCTTTTTGGGGTTAATTGGGTACTATAGAAGGTTTATTCCCAATTTTGCGACTAAGGCAACCCCACTAACCGACCTCACAAAAGCAAGAGGACCACTTATGGTAAAGTGGTCCCCCGAAACAGAACAGGCCTTTAGAAGCCTGAAAGAAGCTCTCTGTGCCCAACCAGTGTTGGTCACACCTGACTTCTCCAAAGAGTTCGTAGTCCAAACCGACGCATCTGAGGTAGGGCTGGGGGCGGTACTCTCCCAGGAGTCTCAAGGTGAGGAACACCTCATCCTTTATTTAAGTAGGAAACTAAATCCCCAGGAGAAAAATTACTCCATAGTAGAGAAAGAGTGTCTCGCAATAAAGTGGGCTGTAGAAACGCTCAAATACTACCTGTTGGGGAGAAAATTCCGGTTGGTCACAGATCATGCACCCCTTACCTGGATGTGTCAAAACAGGGAAAAGAATGCTAGAGTGACCAGGTGGTTCCTAAGCCTACAACCCTTTAAATTTTCTGTGGAACACAGGTCAGGGCACAAACATGGCAATGCTGACGGGTTGTCAAGGATGCACTCCCTAATATCCATGGTCGCTCATCCCTCGGGGTCTGAGCTGGGGGGGAGGATATGTGACAGAAACCAGGGGATGGTAATACATTCCATATATAGGGCTCCCAGGATACTGAACAGTTTCTATCCTGTCTGGCCTGGGAGTGCAGCCTTATAATACATGCACTCCATCCCACAGTTTGGCAAGCGCTGGAACTGAGGGATTTCTGTCACCTGTCATGCTAATTAGAAATCAGGTATGTAAGACTGATTTCCTGTTTGCTCTTGTCTCTTCTCCAGAGCCTGGAAGGCTGCTGAACACAGTGGGGAGAAGCCCTTCCCCACACAGGTTCCATTGTTCTATTCATTTGGCTAAGTTTGCAAAAGTACCTTGTTTTGTTGTTGGAAAGTGGAAAAGCCACTTCCACCCTGAGTTAGGGAAATCTAAGTTAAGTTATCGCTCAGGTGAGCAGCTTTTGTTTTGATGTGTTTTGTTGTATGCACTGTGGCAGTCTCAGTGCCTGGGACTGAATAAACCAGGCACAGCCTGTTTAAAGGAACAGTACGTGACGCCTCCTCATTTAACCTACCCCAAAAGACCGTGTTCTAACCGTCCCGGACAAGCGGCGGAGCCCCGGAGTAAGCTGTTTGTCACAATATATATATATATATATATACAGTGTTCGACAATCCTATACATTTACTCGCCCGGGGCGGGTGGATTTAACCCCCGGGCGTGTAAATATTGGCCCAAGCAGCACATGTGTTTTTTTTTAAATTCCCCCGTTCGCGCTGAAATTTCCCTGCTCGCGCTAAAAAAAAAAAAAAAAACTCCCCTACCTGACTCCTGATTGGCGTGCGCTCTCAGGCTTTGTGGGCGCGCGGCCAGGCTCTTTCTGCCTGGAGATCTGTTGGAGGGTAAGTACTCTCCATGCTGCGGCCCCTCTGCTCCTTCCCTGCGATCCCCCTGGTCCCCACATGGCTCCTTACTCCCCACCGCGGCAGCTCTCCTGTCCCCTGCTCCTGTCCCCTTCCCCTCCTCCTGTCCCCTGCTCCTGTCCCCTGCTCCTGTCCCCTGCTCCTGTCCCCTGTCCCCTCCTCCTGTCCCCTGCTCCTGTCCCCTGTCCC